>NW_026608482.1:0-67018 GCF_029499605.1 Hyla sarda
GACTTCTGCTGCTGCTGACTAAATGGCCTCCTTAATTGGATCATTTGAGTAGCCAGCACACCTGTGCAGGTAGGGCATGACATGATAGGCAGCTGCCTTGATAGCGGGTGGGTGCTGAATGTTCCTAATTGACAAAATAAGATTAATGCTTATGAAGAAATATAAAATCTCATCCCTTCCCCAATATCGCGCCACACCCCTACCCCTTAATTCCCTGGTTGAACTTGATGGACATATGTCTTTTTTCGACCGTACTAACTATGTAACTATGTAACATAACATGGGGGGGGGGGGGGGGGGGTCTCCTGGCTGTTCACACAGGTGTGTCATTGCTGTACATTGACCATGCATTGCTTCTGTGGTATTGCAAAGGCAAAGACAAATGCTTCCAGCCATCCATTGCACTAATGGATTGGTCATCAGCTGGCTGTCTATGTCCCGCATCAATATAGACCAAAGTACAGAGGGTTAGGCTATGCTATTGTGCACCTACCTGATGCATCAGAAGGTGCGAGGCCCTTGCTAAATTCTGTGCACAGACTTTGAGATCTATACTTTAGACTGTATCTAAACCTGCTCCAACATGGACTGACATTCTGGCCTACTTTCAGCCGATGCGACTTGTCTGTCGCTGAACAGTCGCTTTTTATGTATTCAGCACCTATGTATAATGTTGTAAAAATGCTCTAGAAGCTAAAGTCGCAGAAATGTCACACATATTTGGCCTGCAACTTTCTGTGCGACAAATTCAGACAGGAAAAATCAGTATAAATCCTTAGAAAATTATCCCCCAGTGTCTCCATCTGCTGGCGGTATTGAATAAGCATTGCTGCACTGATGGGGTATGCATTAGACGAAAAAAAAGAAGAAAAAGAAGAATAATACGCCCAGAAAAGAGGCGAAAAGGAGAAAAACGTAAAAAAACGTGAAAAAAAAGTAAGAGGAAGAGAAGGGAAAAAAAGGTGGAAATGGGTTTAAAAGTGATTTCGGCGGAGAAATATATATATATATATATATATATATATATATATATATATATATACGCGCACACACACACATATATATAAACGTATTCTCCGTTGAGATATTGCAGCCGCTGCTGTGTCCAGGCCCAGGAGCCTTAGCACTGTGCTGTGATGTCACTCAATACCACTGACATCACTAGGTGTAAACAACATCTCTCCTTTGCTGTGTATGTGACTATGGAGCTGTTTGGTGATGTCGTCTATTATGGCCTTCATAGAAGCAACAGGAGATTGTTGCATCCATCTAGAACCCTCAGAACTACAGTGCTATGATGTCACTCACTTCCACAGGCCTTGCAGAGTGTAAACAACAACAACCCAGCTTTGTTGTGTATGTAACCATAGGGATTTGTGATGTCACCTAGAACCTTCACAGCAGCGACAGCTTTATGAGGAGCATCAGCACTGCTCTGCCTGAGCAGAACCATCACCGCCATAGGTTGTCAAATAACCCGGATTTAACCCACACAGGTAAGTCCAATGGGGTGCAGGCATGTCCTCTATGCTTACAGCTTCCCGTGGGTGTTGGTTTGATACCGTTTGGGGACAGCCAAGGAGGCATCTGCAGGCAACAAAGGTAGGTGTGTGCTTGTGTGTGTGTTTCCTATGCAGATCCTAAGCCCAGTGTCACATGCAAGTAGGAGGAGTAAGAAGGGTTCCTGGCAAATCCGGGTTATGGATTGCATTTAAAAAGGCCCCGTGGGAGTGCAATGGGCCCCTGTCTTGCTGCTTAGCAATAATGGTATGGGTTTAGGTTCTGCTGTGTGTACTGGTGGTTGACTGCCCCCCAGCCCAGAGTGTGCATGGAAAATTGTCTGGCAGCCTCCCTGACAGCAAGCAGTGATAGTGCCCATGAAGGGGACCTTGTTGGGCCCGCCCCTTTCACGGTTATCGCTTCTCGGCCTTTTGGCTAAGATCAAGTGTAGTATCTGTTCTTATCAGTTTAATATCTGATACGTCCCCTATCTGGGGACCATATATTAAATGGATTTTTGAGAACGGGGGCCGATTTCGAAGCTTGCTTCCGTCGCCCTATGCATTGACCCGATATGGCAGTATCTTCGGGTACAGTGCACCACCCCCTTACAGGGTTAAAAAGAAAGATTCCTACTTTCATTGCTACCTGCTTGCTGGCTAGCCAGCTAGCCAGCCCTGTGGGCCTTGCTGCTGCAGCCAAAAAACAAAAGGTGGTGCTGCTGCTGCTGCTTCTGCTGCTTCTGCTTGTGTCTGGCCGCTGTTGGAGCGTCCAGGCACAGGACTTCTGCTGCTGCTGACTAAATGGCCTCCTTAATTGGATCATTTGAGTAGCCAGCACACCTGTGCAGGTAGGGCATGACATGATAGGCAGCTGCCTTGATAGCGGGTGGGTGCTGAATGTTCCTAATTGACAAAATAAGATTAATGCTTATGAAGAAATATAAAATCTCATCCCTTCCCCAATATCGCGCCACACCCCTACCCCTTAATTCCCTGGTTGAACTTGATGGACATATGTCTTTTTTCGACCGTACTAACTATGTAACTATGTAACATAACATGGGGGGGGGGGGGGGGGTCTCCTGGCTGTTCACACAGGTGTGTCATTGCTGTACATTGACCATGCATTGCTTCTGTGGTATTGCAAAGGCAAAGACAAATGCTTCCAGCCATCCATTGCACTAATGGATTGGTCATCAGCTGGCTGTCTATGTCCCGCATCAATATAGACCAAAGTACAGAGGGTTAGGCTATGCTATTGTGCACCTACCTGATGCATCAGAAGGTGCGAGGCCCTTGCTAAATTCTGTGCACAGACTTTGAGATCTATACTTTAGACTGTATCTAAACCTGCTCCAACATGGACTGACATTCTGGCCTACTTTCAGCCGATGCGACTTGTCTGTCGCTGAACAGTCGCTTTTTATGTATTCAGCACCTATGTATAATGTTGTAAAAATGCTCTAGAAGCTAAAGTCGCAGAAATGTCACACATATTTGGCCTGCAACTTTCTGTGCGACAAATTCAGACAGGAAAAATCAGTATAAATCCTTAGAAAATTATCCCCCAGTGTCTCCATCTGCTGGCGGTATTGAATAAGCATTGCTGCACTGATGGGGTATGCATTAGACGAAAAAAAAGAAGAAAAAGAAGAATAATACGCCCAGAAAAGAGGCGAAAAGGAGAAAAACGTAAAAAAACGTGAAAAAAAAGTAAGAGGAAGAGAAGGGAAAAAAAGGTGGAAATGGGTTTAAAAGTGATTTCGGCGGAGAATATATATATATATATATATATATATATATATATATATATATATATATACGCGCACACACACACATATATATAAACGTATTCTCCGTTGAGATATTGCAGCCGCTGCTGTGTCCAGGCCCAGGAGCCTTAGCACTGTGCTGTGATGTCACTCAATACCACTGACATCACTAGGTGTAAACAACATCTCTCCTTTGCTGTGTATGTGACTATGGAGCTGTTTGGTGATGTCGTCTATTATGGCCTTCATAGAAGCAACAGGAGATTGTTGCATCCATCTAGAACCCTCAGAACTACAGTGCTATGATGTCACTCACTTCCACAGGCCTTGCAGAGTGTAAACAACAACAACCCAGCTTTGTTGTGTATGTAACCATAGGGATTTGTGATGTCACCTAGAACCTTCACAGCAGCGACAGCTTTATGAGGAGCATCAGCACTGCTCTGCCTTAGCAGAACCATCACCGCCATAGGTTGTCAAATAACCCGGATTTAACCCACACAGGTAAGTCCAATGGGGTGCAGGCATGTCCTCTATGCTTACAGCTTCCCGTGGGTGTTGGTTTGATACCGTTTGGGGACAGCCAAGGAGGCATCTGCAGGCAACAAAGGTAGGTGTGTGCTTGTGTGTGTGTTTCCTATGCAGATCCTAAGCCCAGTGTCACATGCAAGTAGGAGGAGTAAGAAGGGTTCCTGGCAAATCCGGGTTATGGATTGCATTTAAAAAGGCCCCGTGGGAGTGCAATGGGCCCCTGTCTTGCTGCTTAGCAATAATGGTATGGGTTTAGGTTCTGCTGTGTGTACTGGTGGTTGACTGCCCCCCAGCCCAGAGTGTGCATGGAAAATTGTCTGGCAGCCTCCCTGACAGCAAGCAGTGATAGTGCCCATGAAGGGGACCTTGTTGGGCCCGCCCCTTTCACGGTTATCGCTTCTCGGCCTTTTGGCTAAGATCAAGTGTAGTATCTGTTCTTATCAGTTTAATATCTGATACGTCCCCTATCTGGGGACCATATATTAAATGGATTTTTGAGAACGGGGGCCGATTTCGAAGCTTGCTTCCGTCGCCCTATGCATTGACCCGATATGGCAGTATCTTCGGGTACAGTGCACCACCCCCTTACAGGGTTAAAAAGAAAGATTCCTACTTTCATTGCTACCTGCTTGCTGGCTAGCCAGCTAGCCAGCCCTGTGGGCCTTGCTGCTGCAGCCAAAAAACAAAAGGTGGTGCTGCTGCTGCTGCTTCTGCTGCTTCTGCTTGTGTCTGGCCGCTGTTGGAGCGTCCAGGCACAGGACTTCTGCTGCTGCTGACTAAATGGCCTCCTTAATTGGATCATTTGAGTAGCCAGCACACCTGTGCAGGTAGGGCATGACATGATAGGCAGCTGCCTTGATAGCGGGTGGGTGCTGAATGTTCCTAATTGACAAAATAAGATTAATGCTTATGAAGAAATATAAAATCTCATCCCTTCCCCAATATCGCGCCACACCCCTACCCCTTAATTCCCTGGTTGAACTTGATGGACATATGTCTTTTTTCGACCGTACTAACTATGTAACTATGTAACATAACATGGGGGGGGGGGGGGGGGTCTCCTGGCTGTTCACACAGGTGTGTCATTGCTGTACATTGACCATGCATTGCTTCTGTGGTATTGCAAAGGCAAAGACAAATGCTTCCAGCCATCCATTGCACTAATGGATTGGTCATCAGCTGGCTGTCTATGTCCCGCATCAATATAGACCAAAGTACAGAGGGTTAGGCTATGCTATTGTGCACCTACCTGATGCATCAGAAGGTGCGAGGCCCTTGCTAAATTCTGTGCACAGACTTTGAGATCTATACTTTAGACTGTATCTAAACCTGCTCCAACATGGACTGACATTCTGGCCTACTTTCAGCCGATGCGACTTGTCTGTCGCTGAACAGTCGCTTTTTATGTATTCAGCACCTATGTATAATGTTGTAAAAATGCTCTAGAAGCTAAAGTCGCAGAAATGTCACACATATTTGGCCTGCAACTTTCTGTGCGACAAATTCAGACAGGAAAAATCAGTATAAATCCTTAGAAAATTATCCCCCAGTGTCTCCATCTGCTGGCGGTATTGAATAAGCATTGCTGCACTGATGGGGTATGCATTAGACGAAAAAAAAGAAGAAAAAGAAGAATAATACGCCCAGAAAAGAGGCGAAAAGGAGAAAAACGTAAAAAAACGTGAAAAAAAAGTAAGAGGAAGAGAAGGGAAAAAAAGGTGGAAATGGGTTTAAAAGTGATTTCGGCGGAGAATATATATATATATATATATATATATATATATATATATATATATACGCGCACACACACACATATATATAAACGTATTCTCCGTTGAGATATTGCAGCCGCTGCTGTGTCCAGGCCCAGGAGCCTTAGCACTGTGCTGTGATGTCACTCAATACCACTGACATCACTAGGTGTAAACAACATCTCTCCTTTGCTGTGTATGTGACTATGGAGCTGTTTGGTGATGTCGTCTATTATGGCCTTCATAGAAGCAACAGGAGATTGTTGCATCCATCTAGAACCCTCAGAACTACAGTGCTATGATGTCACTCACTTCCACAGGCCTTGCAGAGTGTAAACAACAACAACCCAGCTTTGTTGTGTATGTAACCATAGGGATTTGTGATGTCACCTAGAACCTTCACAGCAGCGACAGCTTTATGAGGAGCATCAGCACTGCTCTGCCTGAGCAGAACCATCACCGCCATAGGTTGTCAAATAACCCGGATTTAACCCACACAGGTAAGTCCAATGGGGTGCAGGCATGTCCTCTATGCTTACAGCTTCCCGTGGGTGTTGGTTTGATACCGTTTGGGGACAGCCAAGGAGGCATCTGCAGGCAACAAAGGTAGGTGTGTGCTTGTGTGTGTGTTTCCTATGCAGATCCTAAGCCCAGTGTCACATGCAAGTAGGAGGAGTAAGAAGGGTTCCTGGCAAATCCGGGTTATGGATTGCATTTAAAAAGGCCCCGTGGGAGTGCAATGGGCCCCTGTCTTGCTGCTTAGCAATAATGGTATGGGTTTAGGTTCTGCTGTGTGTACTGGTGGTTGACTGCCCCCCAGCCCAGAGTGTGCATGGAAAATTGTCTGGCAGCCTCCCTGACAGCAAGCAGTGATAGTGCCCATGAAGGGGACCTTGTTGGGCCCGCCCCTTTCACGGTTATCGCTTCTCGGCCTTTTGGCTAAGATCAAGTGTAGTATCTGTTCTTATCAGTTTAATATCTGATACGTCCCCTATCTGGGGACCATATATTAAATGGATTTTTGAGAACGGGGGCCGATTTCGAAGCTTGCTTCCGTCGCCCTATGCATTGACCCGATATGGCAGTATCTTCGGGTACAGTGCACCACCCCCTTACAGGGTTAAAAAGAAAGATTCCTACTTTCATTGCTACCTGCTTGCTGGCTAGCCAGCTAGCCAGCCCTGTGGGCCTTGCTGCTGCAGCCAAAAAACAAAAGGTGGTGCTGCTGCTGCTGCTTCTGCTGCTTCTGCTTGTGTCTGGCCGCTGTTGGAGCGTCCAGGCACAGGACTTCTGCTGCTGCTGACTAAATGGCCTCCTTAATTGGATCATTTGAGTAGCCAGCACACCTGTGCAGGTAGGGCATGACATGATAGGCAGCTGCCTTGATAGCGGGTGGGTGCTGAATGTTCCTAATTGACAAAATAAGATTAATGCTTATGAAGAAATATAAAATCTCATCCCTTCCCCAATATCGCGCCACACCCCTACCCCTTAATTCCCTGGTTGAACTTGATGGACATATGTCTTTTTTCGACCGTACTAACTATGTAACTATGTAACATAACATGGGGGGGGGGGGGGGGTCTCCTGGCTGTTCACACAGGTGTGTCATTGCTGTACATTGACCATGCATTGCTTCTGTGGTATTGCAAAGGCAAAGACAAATGCTTCCAGCCATCCATTGCACTAATGGATTGGTCATCAGCTGGCTGTCTATGTCCCGCATCAATATAGACCAAAGTACAGAGGGTTAGGCTATGCTATTGTGCACCTACCTGATGCATCAGAAGGTGCGAGGCCCTTGCTAAATTCTGTGCACAGACTTTGAGATCTATACTTTAGACTGTATCTAAACCTGCTCCAACATGGACTGACATTCTGGCCTACTTTCAGCCGATGCGACTTGTCTGTCGCTGAACAGTCGCTTTTTATGTATTCAGCACCTATGTATAATGTTGTAAAAATGCTCTAGAAGCTAAAGTCGCAGAAATGTCACACATATTTGGCCTGCAACTTTCTGTGCGACAAATTCAGACAGGAAAAATCAGTATAAATCCTTAGAAAATTATCCCCCAGTGTCTCCATCTGCTGGCGGTATTGAATAAGCATTGCTGCACTGATGGGGTATGCATTAGACGAAAAAAAAGAAGAAAAAGAAGAATAATACGCCCAGAAAAGAGGCGAAAAGGAGAAAAACGTAAAAAAACGTGAAAAAAAAGTAAGAGGAAGAGAAGGGAAAAAAAGGTGGAAATGGGTTTAAAAGTGATTTCGGCGGAGAAATATATATATATATATATATATATATATATACGCGCACACACACACATATATATAAACGTATTCTCCGTTGAGATATTGCAGCCGCTGCTGTGTCCAGGCCCAGGAGCCTTAGCACTGTGCTGTGATGTCACTCAATACCACTGACATCACTAGGTGTAAACAACATCTCTCCTTTGCTGTGTATGTGACTATGGAGCTGTTTGGTGATGTCGTCTATTATGGCCTTCATAGAAGCAACAGGAGATTGTTGCATCCATCTAGAACCCTCAGAACTACAGTGCTATGATGTCACTCACTTCCACAGGCCTTGCAGAGTGTAAACAACAACAACCCAGCTTTGTTGTGTATGTAACCATAGGGATTTGTGATGTCACCTAGAACCTTCACAGCAGCGACAGCTTTATGAGGAGCATCAGCACTGCTCTGCCTGAGCAGAACCATCACCGCCATAGGTTGTCAAATAACCCGGATTTAACCCACACAGGTAAGTCCAATGGGGTGCAGGCATGTCCTCTATGCTTACAGCTTCCCGTGGGTGTTGGTTTGATACCGTTTGGGGACAGCCAAGGAGGCATCTGCAGGCAACAAAGGTAGGTGTGTGCTTGTGTGTGTGTTTCCTATGCAGATCCTAAGCCCAGTGTCACATGCAAGTAGGAGGAGTAAGAAGGGTTCCTGGCAAATCCGGGTTATGGATTGCATTTAAAAAGGCCCCGTGGGAGTGCAATGGGCCCCTGTCTTGCTGCTTAGCAATAATGGTATGGGTTTAGGTTCTGCTGTGTGTACTGGTGGTTGACTGCCCCCCAGCCCAGAGTGTGCATGGAAAATTGTCTGGCAGCCTCCCTGACAGCAAGCAGTGATAGTGCCCATGAAGGGGACCTTGTTGGGCCCGCCCCTTTCACGGTTATCGCTTCTCGGCCTTTTGGCTAAGATCAAGTGTAGTATCTGTTCTTATCAGTTTAATATCTGATACGTCCCCTATCTGGGGACCATATATTAAATGGATTTTTGAGAACGGGGGCCGATTTCGAAGCTTGCTTCCGTCGCCCTATGCATTGACCCGATATGGCAGTATCTTCGGGTACAGTGCACCACCCCCTTACAGGGTTAAAAAGAAAGATTCCTACTTTCATTGCTACCTGCTTGCTGGCTAGCCAGCTAGCCAGCCCTGTGGGCCTTGCTGCTGCAGCCAAAAAACAAAAGGTGGTGCTGCTGCTGCTGCTTCTGCTGCTTCTGCTTGTGTCTGGCCGCTGTTGGAGCGTCCAGGCACAGGACTTCTGCTGCTGCTGACTAAATGGCCTCCTTAATTGGATCATTTGAGTAGCCAGCACACCTGTGCAGGTAGGGCATGACATGATAGGCAGCTGCCTTGATAGCGGGTGGATGCTGAATGTTCCTAATTGACAAAATAAGATTAATGCTTATGAAGAAATATAAAATCTCATCCCTTCCCCAATATCGCGCCACACCCCTACCCCTTAATTCCCTGGTTGAACTTGATGGACATATGTCTTTTTTCGACCGTACTAACTATGTAACTATGTAACATAACATGGGGGGGGGGGGGGGTCTCCTGGCTGTTCACACAGGTGTGTCATTGCTGTACATTGACCATGCATTGCTTCTGTGGTATTGCAAAGGCAAAGACAAATGCTTCCAGCCATCCATTGCACTAATGGATTGGTCATCAGCTGGCTGTCTATGTCCCGCATCAATATAGACCAAAGTACAGAGGGTTAGGCTATGCTATTGTGCACCTACCTGATGCATCAGAAGGTGCGAGGCCCTTGCTAAATTCTGTGCACAGACTTTGAGATCTATACTTTAGACTGTATCTAAACCTGCTCCAACATGGACTGACATTCTGGCCTACTTTCAGCCGATGCGACTTGTCTGTCGCTGAACAGTCGCTTTTTATGTATTCAGCACCTATGTATAATGTTGTAAAAATGCTCTAGAAGCTAAAGTCGCAGAAATGTCACACATATTTGGCCTGCAACTTTCTGTGCGACAAATTCAGACAGGAAAAATCAGTATAAATCCTTAGAAAATTATCCCCCAGTGTCTCCATCTGCTGGCGGTATTGAATAAGCATTGCTGCACTGATGGGGTATGCATTAGACGAAAAAAAAGAAGAAAAAGAAGAATAATACGCCCAGAAAAGAGGCGAAAAGGAGAAAAACTTAAAAAAACGTGAAAAAAAAGTAAGAGGAAGAGAAGGGAAAAAAAGGTGGAAATGGGTTTAAAAGTGATTTCGGCGGAGAAATATATATATATATATATATATATATATATATATATATACGCGCACACACACACATATATATAAACGTATTCTCCGTTGAGATATTGCAGCCGCTGCTGTGTCCAGGCCCAGGAGCCTTAGCACTGTGCTGTGATGTCACTCAATACCACTGACATCACTAGGTGTAAACAACATCTCTCCTTTGCTGTGTATGTGACTATGGAGCTGTTTGGTGATGTCGTCTATTATGGCCTTCATAGAAGCAACAGGAGATTGTTGCATCCATCTAGAACCCTCAGAACTACAGTGCTATGATGTCACTCACTTCCACAGGCCTTGCAGAGTGTAAACAACAACAACCCAGCTTTGTTGTGTATGTAACCATAGGGATTTGTGATGTCACCTAGAACCTTCACAGCAGCGACAGCTTTATGAGGAGCATCAGCACTGCTCTGCCTGAGCAGAACCATCACCGCCATAGGTTGTCAAATAACCCGGATTTAACCCACACAGGTAAGTCCAATGGGGTGCAGGCATGTCCTCTATGCTTACAGCTTCCCGTGGGTGTTGGTTTGATACCGTTTGGGGACAGCCAAGGAGGCATCTGCAGGCAACAAAGGTAGGTGTGTGCTTGTGTGTGTGTTTCCTATGCAGATCCTAAGCCCAGTGTCACATGCAAGTAGGAGGAGTAAGAAGGGTTCCTGGCAAATCCGGGTTATGGATTGCATTTAAAAAGGCCCCGTGGGAGTGCAATGGGCCCCTGTCTTGCTGCTTAGCAATAATGGTATGGGTTTAGGTTCTGCTGTGTGTACTGGTGGTTGACTGCCCCCCAGCCCAGAGTGTGCATGGAAAATTGTCTGGCAGCCTCCCTGACAGCAAGCAGTGATAGTGCCCATGAAGGGGACCTTGTTGGGCCCGCCCCTTTCACGGTTATCGCTTCTCGGCCTTTTGGCTAAGATCAAGTGTAGTATCTGTTCTTATCAGTTTAATATCTGATACGTCCCCTATCTGGGGACCATATATTAAATGGATTTTTGAGAACGGGGGCCGATTTCGAAGCTTGCTTCCGTCGCCCTATGCATTGACCCGATATGGCAGTATCTTCGGGTACAGTGCACCACCCCCTTACAGGGTTAAAAAGAAAGATTCCTACTTTCATTGCTACCTGCTTGCTGGCTAGCCAGCTAGCCAGCCCTGTGGGCCTTGCTGCTGCAGCCAAAAAACAAAAGGTGGTGCTGCTGCTGCTGCTGCTGCTGCTTCTGCTGCTTCTGCTTGTGTCTGGCCGCTGTTGGAGCGTCCAGGCACAGGACTTCTGCTGCTGCTGACTAAATGGCCTCCTTAATTGGATCATTTGAGTAGCCAGCACACCTGTGCAGGTAGGGCATGACATGATAGGCAGCTGCCTTGATAGCGGGTGGGTGCTGAATGTTCCTAATTGACAAAATAAGATTAATGCTTATGAAGAAATATAAAATCTCATCCCTTCCCCAATATCGCGCCACACCCCTACCCCTTAATTCCCTGGTTGAACTTGATGGACATATGTCTTTTTTCGACCGTACTAACTATGTAACTATGTAACATAACATGGGGTGGGGTCTCCTGGCTGTTCACACAGGTGTGTCATTGCTGTACATTGACCATGCATTGCTTCTGTGGTATTGCAAAGGCAAAGACAAATGCTTCCAGCCATCCATTGCACTAATGGATTGGTCATCAGCTGGCTGTCTATGTCCCGCATCAATATAGACCAAAGTACAGAGGGTTAGGCTATGCTATTGTGCACCTACCTGATGCATCAGAAGGTGCGAGGCCCTTGCTAAATTCTGTGCACAGACTTTGAGATCTATACTTTAGACTGTATCTAAACCTGCTCCAACATGGACTGACATTCTGGCCTACTTTCAGCCGATGCGACTTGTCTGTCGCTGAACAGTCGCTTTTTATGTATTCAGCACCTATGTATAATGTTGTAAAAATGCTCTAGAAGCTAAAGTCGCAGAAATGTCACACATATTTGGCCTGCAACTTTCTGTGCGACAAATTCAGACAGGAAAAATCAGTATAAATCCTTAGAAAATTATCCCCCAGTGTCTCCATCTGCTGGCGGTATTGAATAAGCATTGCTGCACTGATGGGGTATGCATTAGACGAAAAAAAAGAAGAAAAAGAAGAATAATACGCCCAGAAAAGAGGCGAAAAGGAGAAAAACGTAAAAAAACGTGAAAAAAAAGTAAGAGGAAGAGAAGGGAAAAAAAGGTGGAAATGGGTTTAAAAGTGATTTCGGCGGAGAAATATATATATATATATATATATATATATACGCGCACACACACACATATATATAAACGTATTCTCCGTTGAGATATTGCAGCCGCTGCTGTGTCCAGGCCCAGGAGCCTTAGCACTGTGCTGTGATGTCACTCAATACCACTGACATCACTAGGTGTAAACAACATCTCTCCTTTGCTGTGTATGTGACTATGGAGCTGTTTGGTGATGTCGTCTATTATGGCCTTCATAGAAGCAACAGGAGATTGTTGCATCCATCTAGAACCCTCAGAACTACAGTGCTATGATGTCACTCACTTCCACAGGCCTTGCAGAGTGTAAACAACAACAACCCAGCTTTGTTGTGTATGTAACCATAGGGATTTGTGATGTCACCTAGAACCTTCACAGCAGCGACAGCTTTATGAGGAGCATCAGCACTGCTCTGCCTGAGCAGAACCATCACCGCCATAGGTTGTCAAATAACCCGGATTTAACCCACACAGGTAAGTCCAATGGGGTGCAGGCATGTCCTCTATGCTTACAGCTTCCCGTGGGTGTTGGTTTGATACCGTTTGGGGACAGCCAAGGAGGCATCTGCAGGCAACAAAGGTAGGTGTGTGCTTGTGTGTGTGTTTCCTATGCAGATCCTAAGCCCAGTGTCACATGCAAGTAGGAGGAGTAAGAAGGGTTCCTGGCAAATCCGGGTTATGGATTGCATTTAAAAAGGCCCCGTGGGAGTGCAATGGGCCCCTGTCTTGCTGCTTAGCAATAATGGTATGGGTTTAGGTTCTGCTGTGTGTACTGGTGGTTGACTGCCCCCCAGCCCAGAGTGTGCATGGAAAATTGTCTGGCAGCCTCCCTGACAGCAAGCAGTGATAGTGCCCATGAAGGGGACCTTGTTGGGCCCGCCCCTTTCACGGTTATCGCTTCTCGGCCTTTTGGCTAAGATCAAGTGTAGTATCTGTTCTTATCAGTTTAATATCTGATACGTCCCCTATCTGGGGACCATATATTAAATGGATTTTTGAGAACGGGGGCCGATTTCGAAGCTTGCTTCCGTCGCCCTATGCATTGACCCGATATGGCAGTATCTTCGGGTACAGTGCACCACCCCCTTACAGGGTTAAAAAGAAAGATTCCTACTTTCATTGCTACCTGCTTGCTGGCTAGCCAGCTAGCCAGCCCTGTGGGCCTTGCTGCTGCAGCCAAAAAACAAAAGGTGGTGCTGCTGCTGCTGCTTCTGCTGCTTCTGCTTGTGTCTGGCCGCTGTTGGAGCGTCCAGGCACAGGACTTCTGCTGCTGCTGACTAAATGGCCTCCTTAATTGGATCATTTGAGTAGCCAGCACACCTGTGCAGGTAGGAGGGCATGACATGATAGGCAGCTGCCTTGATAGCGGGTGGGTGCTGAATGTTCCTAATTGACAAAATAAGATTAATGCTTATGAAGAAATATAAAATCTCATCCCTTCCCCAATATCGCGCCACACCCCTACCCCTTAATTCCCTGGTTGAACTTGATGGACATATGTCTTTTTTCGACCGTACTAACTATGTAACTATGTAACATAACATGGGGGGGGGTCTCCTGGCTGTTCACACAGGTGTGTCATTGCTGTACATTGACCATGCATTGCTTCTGTGGTATTGCAAAGGCAAAGACAAATGCTTCCAGCCATCCATTGCACTAATGGATTGGTCATCAGCTGGCTGTCTATGTCCCGCATCAATATAGACCAAAGTACAGAGGGTTAGGCTATGCTATTGTGCACCTACCTGATGCATCAGAAGGTGCGAGGCCCTTGCTAAATTCTGTGCACAGACTTTGAGATCTATACTTTAGACTGTATCTAAACCTGCTCCAACATGGACTGACATTCTGGCCTACTTTCAGCCGATGCGACTTGTCTGTCGCTGAACAGTCGCTTTTTATGTATTCAGCACCTATGTATAATGTTGTAAAAATGCTCTAGAAGCTAAAGTCGCAGAAATGTCACACATATTTGGCCTGCAACTTTCTGTGCGACAAATTCAGACAGGAAAAATCAGTATAAATCCTTAGAAAATTATCCCCCAGTGTCTCCATCTGCTGGCGGTATTGAATAAGCATTGCTGCACTGATGGGGTATGCATTAGACGAAAAAAAAGAAGAAAAAGAAGAATAATACGCCCAGAAAAGAGGCGAAAAGGAGAAAAACGTAAAAAAACGTGAAAAAAAAGTAAGAGGAAGAGAAGGGAAAAAAAGGTGGAAATGGGTTTAAAAGTGATTTCGGCGGAGAAATATATATATATATATATATATATATATATATATATATATATATATATATATACGCGCACACACACACATATATATAAACGTATTCTCCGTTGAGATATTGCAGCCGCTGCTGTGTCCAGGCCCAGGAGCCTTAGCACTGTGCTGTGATGTCACTCAATACCACTGACATCACTAGGTGTAAACAACATCTCTCCTTTGCTGTGTATGTGACTATGGAGCTGTTTGGTGATGTCGTCTATTATGGCCTTCATAGAAGCAACAGGAGATTGTTGCATCCATCTAGAACCCTCAGAACTACAGTGCTATGATGTCACTCACTTCCACAGGCCTTGCAGAGTGTAAACAACAACAACCCAGCTTTGTTGTGTATGTAACCATAGGGATTTGTGATGTCACCTAGAACCTTCACAGCAGCGACAGCTTTATGAGGAGCATCAGCACTGCTCTGCCTGAGCAGAACCATCACCGCCATAGGTTGTCAAATAACCCGGATTTAACCCACACAGGTAAGTCCAATGGGGTGCAGGCATGTCCTCTATGCTTACAGCTTCCCGTGGGTGTTGGTTTGATACCGTTTGGGGACAGCCAAGGAGGCATCTGCAGGCAACAAAGGTAGGTGTGTGCTTGTGTGTGTGTTTCCTATGCAGATCCTAAGCCCAGTGTCACATGCAAGTAGGAGGAGTAAGAAGGGTTCCTGGCAAATCCGGGTTATGGATTGCATTTAAAAAGGCCCCGTGGGAGTGCAATGGGCCCCTGTCTTGCTGCTTAGCAATAATGGTATGGGTTTAGGTTCTGCTGTGTGTACTGGTGGTTGACTGCCCCCCAGCCCAGAGTGTGCATGGAAAATTGTCTGGCAGCCTCCCTGACAGCAAGCAGTGATAGTGCCCATGAAGGGGACCTTGTTGGGCCCGCCCCTTTCACGGTTATCGCTTCTCGGCCTTTTGGCTAAGATCAAGTGTAGTATCTGTTCTTATCAGTTTAATATCTGATACGTCCCCTATCTGGGGACCATATATTAAATGGATTTTTGAGAACGGGGGCCGATTTCGAAGCTTGCTTCCGTCGCCCTATGCATTGACCCGATATGGCAGTATCTTCGGGTACAGTGCACCACCCCCTTACAGGGTTAAAAAGAAAGATTCCTACTTTCATTGCTACCTGCTTGCTGGCTAGCCAGCTAGCCAGCCCTGTGGGCCTTGCTGCTGCAGCCAAAAAACAAAAGGTGGTGCTGCTGCTGCTGCTTCTGCTGCTTCTGCTTGTGTCTGGCCGCTGTTGGAGCGTCCAGGCACAGGACTTCTGCTGCTGCTGACTAAATGGCCTCCTTAATTGGATCATTTGAGTAGCCAGCACACCTGTGCAGGTAGGGCATGACATGATAGGCAGCTGCCTTGATAGCGGGTGGGTGCTGAATGTTCCTAATTGACAAAATAAGATTAATGCTTATGAAGAAATATAAAATCTCATCCCTTCCCCAATATCGCGCCACACCCCTACCCCTTAATTCCCTGGTTGAACTTGATGGACATATGTCTTTTTTCGACCGTACTAACTATGTAACTATGTAACATAACATGGGGGGGGGGGGGGGGGGGGGGGGTCTCCTGGCTGTTCACACAGGTGTGTCATTGCTGTACATTGACCATGCATTGCTTCTGTGGTATTTCAAAGGCAAAGACAAATGCTTCCAGCCATCCATTGCACTAATGGATTGGTCATCAGCTGGCTGTCTATGTCCCGCATCAATATAGACCAAAGTACAGAGGGTTAGGCTATGCTATTGTGCACCTACCTGATGCATCAGAAGGTGCGAGGCCCTTGCTAAATTCTGTGCACAGACTTTGAGATCTATACTTTAGACTGTATCTAAACCTGCTCCAACATGGACTGACATTCTGGCCTACTTTCAGCCGATGCGACTTGTCTGTCGCTGAACAGTCGCTTTTTATGTATTCAGCACCTATGTATAATGTTGTAAAAATGCTCTAGAAGCTAAAGTCGCAGAAATGTCACACATATTTGGCCTGCAACTTTCTGTGCGACAAATTCAGACAGGAAAAATCAGTATAAATCCTTAGAAAATTATCCCCCAGTGTCTCCATCTGCTGGCGGTATTGAATAAGCATTGCTGCACTGATGGGGTATGCATTAGACGAAAAAAAAGAAGAAAAAGAAGAATAATACGCCCAGAAAAGAGGCGAAAAGGAGAAAAACGTAAAAAAACGTGAAAAAAAAGTAAGAGGAAGAGAAGGGAAAAAAAGGTGGAAATGGGTTTAAAAGTGATTTCGGCGGAGAAATATATATATATATATATATATATATATATATATATATATATATATATATATACGCGCACACACACACATATATATAAACGTATTCTCCGTTGAGATATTGCAGCCGCTGCTGTGTCCAGGCCCAGGAGCCTTAGCACTGTGCTGTGATGTCACTCAATACCACTGACATCACTAGGTGTAAACAACATCTCTCCTTTGCTGTGTATGTGACTATGGAGCTGTTTGGTGATGTCGTCTATTATGGCCTTCATAGAAGCAACAGGAGATTGTTGCATCCATCTAGAACCCTCAGAACTACAGTGCTATGATGTCACTCACTTCCACAGGCCTTGCAGAGTGTAAACAACAACAACCCAGCTTTGTTGTGTATGTAACCATAGGGATTTGTGATGTCACCTAGAACCTTCACAGCAGCGACAGCTTTATGAGGAGCATCAGCACTGCTCTGCCTGAGCAGAACCATCACCGCCATAGGTTGTCAAATAACCCGGATTTAACCCACACAGGTAAGTCCAATGGGGTGCAGGCATGTCCTCTATGCTTACAGCTTCCCGTGGGTGTTGGTTTGATACCGTTTGGGGACAGCCAAGGAGGCATCTGCAGGCAACAAAGGTAGGTGTGTGCTTGTGTGTGTGTTTCCTATGCAGATCCTAAGCCCAGTGTCACATGCAAGTAGGAGGAGTAAGAAGGGTTCCTGGCAAATCCGGGTTATGGATTGCATTTAAAAAGGCCCCGTGGGAGTGCAATGGGCCCCTGTCTTGCTGCTTAGCAATAATGGTATGGGTTTAGGTTCTGCTGTGTGTACTGGTGGTTGACTGCCCCCCAGCCCAGAGTGTGCATGGAAAATTGTCTGGCAGCCTCCCTGACAGCAAGCAGTGATAGTGCCCATGAAGGGGACCTTGTTGGGCCCGCCCCTTTCACGGTTATCGCTTCTCGGCCTTTTGGCTAAGATCAAGTGTAGTATCTGTTCTTATCAGTTTAATATCTGATACGTCCCCTATCTGGGGACCATATATTAAATGGATTTTTGAGAACGGGGGCCGATTTCGAAGCTTGCTTCCGTCGCCCTATGCATTGACCCGATATGGCAGTATCTTCGGGTACAGTGCACCACCCCCTTACAGGGTTAAAAAGAAAGATTCCTACTTTCATTGCTACCTGCTTGCTGGCTAGCCAGCTAGCCAGCCCTGTGGGCCTTGCTGCTGCAGCCAAAAAACAAAAGGTGGTGCTGCTGCTGCTGCTTCTGCTGCTTCTGCTTGTGTCTGGCCGCTGTTGGAGCGTCCAGGCACAGGACTTCTGCTGCTGCTGACTAAATGGCCTCCTTAATTGGATCATTTGAGTAGCCAGCACACCTGTGCAGGTAGGGCATGACATGATAGGCAGCTGCCTTGATAGCGGGTGGGTGCTGAATGTTCCTAATTGACAAAATAAGATTAATGCTTATGAAGAAATATAAAATCTCATCCCTTCCCCAATATCGCGCCACACCCCTACCCCTTAATTCCCTGGTTGAACTTGATGGACATATGTCTTTTTTCGACCGTACTAACTATGTAACTATGTAACATAACATGGGGGGGGGGGGGGGGGTCTCCTGGCTGTTCACACAGGTGTGTCATTGCTGTACATTGACCATGCATTGCTTCTGTGGTATTGCAAAGGCAAAGACAAATGCTTCCAGCCATCCATTGCACTAATGGATTGGTCATCAGCTGGCTGTCTATGTCCCGCATCAATATAGACCAAAGTACAGAGGGTTAGGCTATGCTATTGTGCACCTACCTGATGCATCAGAAGGTGCGAGGCCCTTGCTAAATTCTGTGCACAGACTTTGAGATCTATACTTTAGACTGTATCTAAACCTGCTCCAACATGGACTGACATTCTGGCCTACTTTCAGCCGATGCGACTTGTCTGTCGCTGAACAGTCGCTTTTTATGTATTCAGCACCTATGTATAATGTTGTAAAAATGCTCTAGAAGCTAAAGTCGCAGAAATGTCACACATATTTGGCCTGCAACTTTCTGTGCGACAAATTCAGACAGGAAAAATCAGTATAAATCCTTAGAAAATTATCCCCCAGTGTCTCCATCTGCTGGCGGTATTGAATAAGCATTGCTGCACTGATGGGGTATGCATTAGACGAAAAAAAAGAAGAAAAAGAAGAATAATACGCCCAGAAAAGAGGCGAAAAGGAGAAAAACGTAAAAAAACGTGAAAAAAAAGTAAGAGGAAGAGAAGGGAAAAAAAGGTGGAAATGGGTTTAAAAGTGATTTCGGCGGAGAAATATATATATATATATATATATATATATATATATATATATACGCGCACACACACACATATATATAAACGTATTCTCCGTTGAGATATTGCAGCCGCTGCTGTGTCCAGGCCCAGGAGCCTTAGCACTGTGCTGTGATGTCACTCAATACCACTGACATCACTAGGTGTAAACAACATCTCTCCTTTGCTGTGTATGTGACTATGGAGCTGTTTGGTGATGTCGTCTATTATGGCCTTCATAGAAGCAACAGGAGATTGTTGCATCCATCTAGAACCCTCAGAACTACAGTGCTATGATGTCACTCACTTCCACAGGCCTTGCAGAGTGTAAACAACAACAACCCAGCTTTGTTGTGTATGTAACCATAGGGATTTGTGATGTCACCTAGAACCTTCACAGCAGCGACAGCTTTATGAGGAGCATCAGCACTGCCCTGCCTGAGCAGAACCATCACCGCCATAGGTTGTCAAATAACCCGGATTTAACCCACACAGGTAAGTCCAATGGGGTGCAGGCATGTCCTCTATGCTTACAGCTTCCCGTGGGTGTTGGTTTGATACCGTTTGGGGACAGCCAAGGAGGCATCTGCAGGCAACAAAGGTAGGTGTGTGCTTGTGTGTGTGTTTCCTATGCAGATCCTAAGCCCAGTGTCACATGCAAGTAGGAGGAGTAAGAAGGGTTCCTGGCAAATCCGGGTTATGGATTGCATTTAAAAAGGCCCCGTGGGAGTGCAATGGGCCCCTGTCTTGCTGCTTAGCAATAATGGTATGGGTTTAGGTTCTGCTGTGTGTACTGGTGGTTGACTGCCCCCCAGCCCAGAGTGTGCATGGAAAATTGTCTGGCAGCCTCCCTGACAGCAAGCAGTGATAGTGCCCATGAAGGGGACCTTGTTGGGCCCGCCCCTTTCACGGTTATCGCTTCTCGGCCTTTTGGCTAAGATCTTGTATCTTGTCAAGGGGCTCTGAGTTCGTCGAACCTTCGGCCTTGAGGCATCGGCGGTTTTTTAGCCGTCTTAAGCCTCATGCTGCTATAGGAGGAGGACTTACAAAGAACGGGAAGGCGATCCCCCATGGCGACCCTTAGGTTTGCTGCGCATACTGAAACTCGGATTAAGAACACCTTCCGTATTGAAGTGGATGAGGAGAAAAAGGAGAAGATGACTTTGGAATTTTTTGTCAAGAGAATTATGCTGGATTTATTGCACATTCAGAGAGAAGATGTGTTTTGCCTAAAAGACCCAGGTAAAGGACTTTTCATTCTTACCTTGACTTCCGCATCTGCATGTGACCATATGTTTGAGAAAGTTCGGGAGCTTGCCAATGAGGAGGATATGAAAGGACTTGTTTTCATTGCTCTATATTCTAATGGCGATGTTCCACTGGTGGTTACTATGCACGATCCATACGTGGATATAAGAGACATTGTCTTATTTTTAAACCAATATTGTGCGGAAGTCAAATACTCTCATAAAATAATGAATGCAATGGACTTTTGGACTGGAAAGCATAAGTTTGCTGTTAAGTTCAGAGAAGATGTGAGAGGAATTGGAGGTCTGTGTCGCCCACCTGCAAATTTTTTAATTGGGCGTAAACGTGGCTATTTATTCTACCCTGGGATGCCGTATTATTGCAGGAAATGCCATGAATATGGTCATACACAAGAATCTTGCAAAGAGGAAGTGGTTATTTGCAAAAGATGTGGCCAAAAAGGCCACACCACTTTGGACTGTCAAAATGAGATTCTGTGTAATGTGTGTAAGCAGAAAGGACACGCTTTTAAGGATTGTCCTCAACGCTCCTGGGCCAATATTGTGGCTACGTCGGCTGGTCCCTCGATGAGGAAGAGCTCCATGGATGCTGTGCCTGTGCCTAAGACCCACACCCTGAAAGTGACGCCTGAGTCTTCTGCTACCGGAATTCCTGTGATACCTGCTGTGGCTCATGTCTCCAAAAGCATTGTGTCCCCGGGGAAGGTCGTGGGACCTGAGACAGAAGTGAGGGGTTCTCCTCTCATGGAAGTTGAAGGTCCTGGACCGCCCAGAAGGGATACAGAGGAGATGGATGTAGAAGAACGGCGAAAGAGGAAAAGCAGAGACCGGAAAGAGGAAAAGGGCCTTAACATCAAAAGGAGTGGTCGAGTTAGTGCGGACGAGGGGAACGTGGAGATTGTCTGCCAAAAGGTTATAACAGCATCCGACCCTGTTAATATTGAGGAATTTGTGTCACCACCTACAGATTGGGGTTCTTTGTCTGAGGATAATGAATGACCCAGGAGCTACCAAGTGTTAATATCTCCTCCTTCAATGTGAGGAGTTTGAAGAGCCCAGAGAGGAGGGCTGCTTTATTTTCTTTCTTGTCTTCTTTGCCTACAAACATTTTATTTTTACAGGAATGTGCCATTGATTATGATATCAATTATTCATCTTTGAGATCTGAATGGACTCTTGGCCCGTCTGTGTGGTCAGGGGATAATGAGAGGAAAGTGACTGGTGTTGGCATACTGTTCAAGAGCAGTGAGTATAAAGTTACCTCCTTCACAGACATTGTACCCGGTAGAGCCCTACTCGTTCATATTATTTATAATGACATGAATATGAGACTTTTAAATGTATATGCCTCTCCAGATAAGGATGAAAGATCTGATTTATTAGAGAAAATTCAGTTTTATTTATCGGGTTCATCCCCGCTTATCATCGCCGGTGATTTTAATTGTATAATGGCAGGAGAGGAGCGGGCTGGAGGATCTGAACAAAGGAAAGATAAGACTGAAAAACAACTAAAGGATTTTATAGTTGATTTTAATTTAAAAGATTTGTGGAGAACCTCTTTCCCTAATGACCCTGGGTATACCTTGGGGAATAGCCTTTATATGTCAAGGATTGATTATATTTTTGCTTCTGGATTTGCATTTTATGGGAATATGCAATTGACTTCTACCTTTTTTTCAGATCATAAGATTCTATCTGCTACATGTAAGTTTGATGGGGTTTGCAGAGCCAAAGGAGTCTGGCGTCTGAATGTCTCTTTGCTTGAAGATGAAGAAATTAAATGTAATTTTATCTATCTTTTTAAAAAATTGCAGACCTCAAGGACTAATTTTAATTCTCTTTTAGGATGGTGGGAATTCTGCAAGGTAAAATTTAAAGAGTATTTTATTAAGATGGGTGTTAAAAAAACAAAAGAGAAATTGAAATGGTATAGAGATCTTAACACAAAACTACAAACCTATTATCAACTCAAAGAGCTGGGTGTATATGTAGACGATCTGATTTTAAGTGTTAAAAGTGATATTCAGAAGGCTATAACTAACAAAGGGAAAGAAATAATTTTTAACTCCAAAGTTGAATGTAAAGAGAAGGATGAAAAGTGTACAAGATTCTTTTTTAAAAAGGTAATGGAAACAAAAAAGTTAATGATTAACATTGAGGATGAAACTACTAATGTAGGAATGTTATCCAAAGCTAAATCCTTTTATCAAGATCTGTTTAATGAGAAACCCATTGATATATCTGCTGCTAATTTTCTCCTAAGCACTTTAGATTGTGGTTTAAGTAAGGAGGACCAAGATGCACTTTGCACAGAAGTAAGATGCCAAGAATTAGAAATTGCTGCTAAAAGTTTATCCACAGGTAAAACACCAGGTTCGGATGGACTTCCTGTAGAGTTTTATAAAACCTTTTGGGAAATTTTTAAAGATGATTTGCTTAATATTTTTAAGGAGGCTTTTAATTCTGATGTTCTACCTTTATCTTGGAGGAGTGGTATAGTGTCTCTGATCCCCAAAAAGGGGGATAGGAACAGCTTAGAAAATTGGAGACCAATTACGCTTCTTAATGTTGATTATAAGATTATGTCAAAAATTTTTGTTAACAGAATGAAGCCTTTTTTGTACAAGGTCATCCATGTGGATCAGGTATGTGGTGTCCCAGGAAGGAGTGTAGCTGAACCTTTAAATGCTATTAGGGACGTCATATGGTATCAGCAAGAGCGGAATCAAAATCTAGCCATTCTATCTCTAGATTTTCATAAAGCTTTCGATAGAGTATCACATTGTTTTTTATGGATGGTTTTACAACGCATGGGTTTTCCTAACATATTTATTAAGCAAATTGCTCTCTTATATAAAGGTTCTTTTAGCAGGATTTTAATAAATGGTTTCCTTACGGATTTTATTAATTTATCATCAGGGGTAAAGCAAGGCTGCCCTCTGTCTCCTATACTGTTCATATGTGCAATAGAACCTCTGTTAAACTTAATAAGGAATGATAAAATAATAAAAGGAGTGCCAGTTCCTGGAGGTAATAGTGCCACCCTTAAAGTGTGTGGCTATATGGATGATATTAATGTTTTTTGTGAAAGTTCCTTCTCTTTACAAAGAGTTGTGGATGTTACTGATTTCTTTTGTAAAGCTTCTGCTTTTAAACTTAATTTATCTAAATGTGACTGTTTTTATATAGGTAAATGGGAAAACGTGCAAATACCAAACCTAAAATTACAGTCAGAAAAAATAAAAATCCTTGGAGTCATCTTTGATAAAAATAACAATGGTGAGGAAAGTTGGCTAATGGTAAAAGAAAAGGTAAAGAAAAAGGTAGACTTTTGGTCCCTTAGGAAATTATCCTTAGAAGGTAAAATTTTGGTGATTAAGGCTATGCTAATACCCATTATGCTCTATTTAAATATGATTTATCCTCCTAATGAACTTATGTCTAGGCAACTTCAGAGGATTCTCTTTGAGTTTCTATGGAGTTCTAAAGCAGAAAAATTAAAAAGAGATATTATGTATAAGTCACAAGAAAATGGAGGAAAACAGGTTCCCTGTATTAGAAAATTTTTATACTTAAGGTTTTTTAGTTGGTGTTTTAGGGGACTTTTTATGAAAAGTGTATGGTCCTGTTTTTTAAAGTACTCTGCGGGACATATTTTTAGAAGAAGAAAATGGGTGTTTTTATCATTATCTTCTCCTGTACTTTTAACTCCGCCTAAACATTATGCCATCTTAGAAAAAATTATACGTATGTATAACCTTAAAGACTTTGACTTGTTAACCTTGAGGGATGCTCGCAAGATAGAAGTACAGTTAAATTTGCAAGAAGAAATATGTATGGTCTCTAATTTTTCTTATAATAGGTGTGTACAAATATGGAAAAAGGTAAATGAGCCATATCTTTTTAATGAGCACAAGGATTTAGCATGGATGATTATCCATGAGTGTCTTCCGGTAAGATTTTTCCAATATAGAAGAGGTCTAAATGCTGTATGTGTCTGTCCCCGGGAAAATTGCAATATAGATGAAACTGTTTTGCACCTTTTCTGGAATTGTTATTTTGCACAAAAGGTTTTTAGACTAATTGGTTCTTTATTGAAATTCCTAACAGGTCTAAAAGTTTTAAATCATGAAGTTGTTTTATATGGCAAAAGTGATGGAGTTACGAAAGAAAAAGAGAGAATTTTGTGGATTTTTATCAACTGTACAAAAAATGTATTATGGAAAGTTCGTAATATCCTTGTCTTCAAAAGAGATTTTATTTGTGAAAAAGAATGTTTGAAGATGATATACAGTGAAGTTTACTTGTACTATTTAATTGATAAAAAGAGATATGGGCAGAAAAAAGCATTAGCTATGTGGAATTTACATTTATGGAAAACAGTATTTGATATATTGTAAAAATTTCTTGTGATGTATTTAAGTTTTTGAGTTTTTTCAATAAAAATGTAAAAAAATCTGTTCTTATCAGTTTAATATCTGATACGTCCCCTATCTGGGGACCATATATTAAATGGATTTTTGAGAACGGGGGCCGATTTCGAAGCTTGCTTCCGTCGCCCTATGCATTGACCCGATATGGCAGTATCTTCGGGTACAGTGCACCACCCCCTTACAGGGTTAAAAAGAAAGATTCCTACTTTCATTGCTACCTGCTTGCTGGCTAGCCAGCTAGCCAGCCCTGTGGGCCTTGCTGCTGCAGCCAAAAAACAAAAGGTGGTGCTGCTGCTGCTGCTTCTGCTGCTTCTGCTTGTGTCTGGCCGCTGTTGGAGCGTCCAGGCACAGGACTTCTGCTGCTGCTGACTAAATGGCCTCCTTAATTGGATCATTTGAGTAGCCAGCACACCTGTGCAGGTAGGGCATGACATGATAGGCAGCTGCCTTGATAGCGGGTGGGTGCTGAATGTTCCTAATTGACAAAATAAGATTAATGCTTATGAAGAAATATAAAATCTCATCCCTTCCCCAATATCGCGCCACACCCCTACCCCTTAATTCCCTGGTTGAACTTGATGGACATATGTCTTTTTTCGACCGTACTAACTATGTAACTATGTAACATAACATGGGGGGGGGGGGGGGTCTCCTGGCTGTTCACACAGGTGTGTCATTGCTGTACATTGACCATGCATTGCTTCTGTGGTATTGCAAAGGCAAAGACAAATGCTTCCAGCCATCCATTGCACTAATGGATTGGTCATCAGCTGGCTGTCTATGTCCCGCATCAATATAGACCAAAGTACAGAGGGTTAGGCTATGCTATTGTGCACCTACCTGATGCATCAGAAGGTGCGAGGCCCTTGCTAAATTCTGTGCACAGACTTTGAGATCTATACTTTAGACTGTATCTAAACCTGCTCCAACATGGACTGACATTCTGGCCTACTTTCAGCCGATGCGACTTGTCTGTCGCTGAACAGTCGCTTTTTATGTATTCAGCACCTATGTATAATGTTGTAAAAATGCTCTAGAAGCTAAAGTCGCAGAAATGTCACACATATTTGGCCTGCAACTTTCTGTGCGACAAATTCAGACAGGAAAAATCAGTATAAATCCTTAGAAAATTATCCCCCAGTGTCTCCATCTGCTGGCGGTATTGAATAAGCATTGCTGCACTGATGGGGTATGCATTAGACGAAAAAAAAGAAGAAAAAGAAGAATAATACGCCCAGAAAAGAGGCGAAAAGGAGAAAAACGTAAAAAAACGTGAAAAAAAAAGTAAGAGGAAGAGAAGGGAAAAAAAGGTGGAAATGGGTTTAAAAGTGATTTCGGCGGAGAAATATATATATATATATATATATATATATATATATATATATATATATACGCGCACACACACACATATATATAAACGTATTCTCCGTTGAGATATTGCAGCCGCTGCTGTGTCCAGGCCCAGGAGCCTTAGCACTGTGCTGTGATGTCACTCAATACCACTGACATCACTAGGTGTAAACAACATCTCTCCTTTGCTGTGTATGTGACTATGGAGCTGTTTGGTGATGTCGTCTATTATGGCCTTCATAGAAGCAACAGGAGATTGTTGCATCCATCTAGAACCCTCAGAACTACAGTGCTATGATGTCACTCACTTCCACAGGCCTTGCAGAGTGTAAACAACAACAACCCAGCTTTGTTGTGTATGTAACCATAGGGATTTGTGATGTCACCTAGAACCTTCACAGCAGCGACAGCTTTATGAGGAGCATCAGCACTGCTCTGCCTGAGCAGAACCATCACCGCCATAGGTTGTCAAATAACCCGGATTTAACCCACACAGGTAAGTCCAATGGGGTGCAGGCATGTCCTCTATGCTTACAGCTTCCCGTGGGTGTTGGTTTGATACCGTTTGGGGACAGCCAAGGAGGCATCTGCAGGCAACAAAGGTAGGTGTGTGCTTGTGTGTGTGTTTCCTATGCAGATCCTAAGCCCAGTGTCACATGCAAGTAGGAGGAGTAAGAAGGGTTCCTGGCAAATCCGGGTTATGGATTGCATTTAAAAAGGCCCCGTGGGAGTGCAATGGGCCCCTGTCTTGCTGCTTAGCAATAATGGTATGGGTTTAGGTTCTGCTGTGTGTACTGGTGGTTGTCTGCCCCCCAGCCCAGAGTGTGCATGGAAAATTGTCTGGCAGCCTCCCTGACAGCAAGCAGTGATAGTGCCCATGAAGGGGACCTTGTTGGGCCCGCCCCTTTCACGGTTATCGCTTCTCGGCCTTTTGGCTAAGATCAAGTGTAGTATCTGTTCTTATCAGTTTAATATCTGATACGTCCCCTATCTGGGGACCATATATTAAATGGATTTTTGAGAACGGGGGCCGATTTCGAAGCTTGCTTCCGTCGCCCTATGCATTGACCCGATATGGCAGTATCTTCGGGTACAGTGCACCACCCCCTTACAGGGTTAAAAAGAAAGATTCCTACTTTCATTGCTACCTGCTTGCTGGCTAGCCAGCTAGCCAGCCCTGTGGGCCTTGCTGCTGCAGCCAAAAAACAAAAGGTGGTGCTGCTGCTGCTGCTTCTGCTGCTTCTGCTTGTGTCTGGCCGCTGTTGGAGCGTCCAGGCACAGGACTTCTGCTGCTGCTGACTAAATGGCCTCCTTAATTGGATCATTTGAGTAGCCAGCACACCTGTGCAGGTAGGGCATGACATGATAGGCAGCTGCCTTGATAGCGGGTGGGTGCTGAATGTTCCTAATTGACAAAATAAGATTAATGCTTATGAAGAAATATAAAATCTCATCCCTTCCCCAATATCGCGCCACACCCCTACCCCTTAATTCCCTGGTTGAACTTGATGGACATATGTCTTTTTTCGACCGTACTAACTATGTAACTATGTAACATAACATGGGGGGGGGGGGGGGGGGGGTCTCCTGGCTGTTCACACAGGTGTGTCATTGCTGTACATTGACCATGCATTGCTTCTGTGGTATTGCAAAGGCAAAGACAAATGCTTCCAGCCATCCATTGCACTAATGGATTGGTCATCAGCTGGCTGTCTATGTCCCGCATCAATATAGACCAAAGTACAGAGGGTTAGGCTATGCTATTGTGCACCTACCTGATGCATCAGAAGGTGCGAGGCCCTTGCTAAATTCTGTGCACAGACTTTGAGATCTATACTTTAGACTGTATCTAAACCTGCTCCAACATGGACTGACATTCTGGCCTACTTTCAGCCGATGCGACTTGTCTGTCGCTGAACAGTCGCTTTTTATGTATTCAGCACCTATGTATAATGTTGTAAAAATGCTCTAGAAGCTAAAGTCGCAGAAATGTCACACATATTTGGCCTGCAACTTTCTGTGCGACAAATTCAGACAGGAAAAATCAGTATAAATCCTTAGAAAATTATCCCCCAGTGTCTCCATCTGCTGGCGGTATTGAATAAGCATTGCTGCACTGATGGGGTATGCATTAGACGAAAAAAAAGAAGAAAAAGAAGAATAATACGCCCAGAAAAGAGGCGAAAAGGAGAAAAACGTAAAAAAACGTGAAAAAAAAGTAAGAGGAAGAGAAGGGAAAAAAAGGTGGAAATGGGTTTAAAAGTGATTTCGGCGGAGAAATATATATATATATATATATATATATATATATATATATATACGCGCACACACACACATATATATAAACGTATTCTCCGTTGAGATATTGCAGCCGCTGCTGTGTCCAGGCCCAGGAGCCTTAGCACTGTGCTGTGATGTCACTCAATACCACTGACATCACTAGGTGTAAACAACATCTCTCCTTTGCTGTGTATGTGACTATGGAGCTGTTTGGTGATGTCGTCTATTATGGCCTTCATAGAAGCAACAGGAGATTGTTGCATCCATCTAGAACCCTCAGAACTACAGTGCTATGATGTCACTCACTTCCACAGGCCTTGCAGAGTGTAAACAACAACAACCCAGCTTTGTTGTGTATGTAACCATAGGGATTTGTGATGTCACCTAGAACCTTCACAGCAGCGACAGCTTTATGAGGAGCATCAGCACTGCTCTGCCTGAGCAGAACCATCACCGCCATAGGTTGTCAAATAACCCGGATTTAACCCACACAGGTAAGTCCAATGGGGTGCAGGCATGTCCTCTATGCTTACAGCTTCCCGTGGGTGTTGGTTTGATACCGTTTGGGGACAGCCAAGGAGGCATCTGCAGGCAACAAAGGTAGGTGTGTGCTTGTGTGTGTGTTTCCTATGCAGATCCTAAGCCCAGTGTCACATGCAAGTAGGAGGAGTAAGAAGGGTTCCTGGCAAATCCGGGTTATGGATTGCATTTAAAAAGGCCCCGTGGGAGTGCAATGGGCCCCTGTCTTGCTGCTTAGCAATAATGGTATGGGTTTAGGTTCTGCTGTGTGTACTGGTGGTTGACTGCCCCCCAGCCCAGAGTGTGCATGGAAAATTGTCTGGCAGCCTCCCTGACAGCAAGCAGTGATAGTGCCCATGAAGGGGACCTTGTTGGGCCCGCCCCTTTCACGGTTATCGCTTCTCGGCCTTTTGGCTAAGATCAAGTGTAGTATCTGTTCTTATCAGTTTAATATCTGATACGTCCCCTATCTGGGGACCATATATTAAATGGATTTTTGAGAACGGGGGCCGATTTCGAAGCTTGCTTCCGTCGCCCTATGCATTGACCCGATATGGCAGTATCTTCGGGTACAGTGCACCACCCCCTTACAGGGTTAAAAAGAAAGATTCCTACTTTCATTGCTACCTGCTTGCTGGCTAGCCAGCTAGCCAGCCCTGTGGGCCTTGCTGCTGCAGCCAAAAAACAAAAGGTGGTGCTGCTGCTGCTGCTTCTGCTGCTTCTGCTTGTGTCTGGCCGCTGTTGGAGCGTCCAGGCACAGGACTTCTGCTGCTGCTGACTAAATGGCCTCCTTAATTGGATCATTTGAGTAGCCAGCACACCTGTGCAGGTAGGGCATGACATGATAGGCAGCTGCCTTGATAGCGGGTGGGTGCTGAATGTTCCTAATTGACAAAATAAGATTAATGCTTATGAAGAAATATAAAATCTCATCCCTTCCCCAATATCGCGCCACACCCCTACCCCTTAATTCCCTGGTTGAACTTGATGGACATATGTCTTTTTTCGACCGTACTAACTATGTAACTATGTAACATAACATGGGGGGGGGGGGGGTCTCCTGGCTGTTCACACAGGTGTGTCATTGCTGTACATTGACCATGCATTGCTTCTGTGGTATTGCAAAGGCAAAGACAAATGCTTCCAGCCATCCATTGCACTAATGGATTGGTCATCAGCTGGCTGTCTATGTCCCGCATCAATATAGACCAAAGTACAGAGGGTTAGGCTATGCTATTGTGCACCTACCTGATGCATCAGAAGGTGCGAGGCCCTTGCTAAATTCTGTGCACAGACTTTGAGATCTATACTTTAGACTGTATCTAAACCTGCTCCAACATGGACTGACATTCTGGCCTACTTTCAGCCGATGCGACTTGTCTGTCGCTGAACAGTCGCTTTTTATGTATTCAGCACCTATGTATAATGTTGTAAAAATGCTCTAGAAGCTAAAGTCGCAGAAATGTCACACATATTTGGCCTGCAACTTTCTGTGCGACAAATTCAGACAGGAAAAATCAGTATAAATCCTTAGAAAATTATCCCCCAGTGTCTCCATCTGCTGGCGGTATTGAATAAGCATTGCTGCACTGATGGGGTATGCATTAGACGAAAAAAAAGAAGAAAAAGAAGAATAATACGCCCAGAAAAGAGGCGAAAAGGAGAAAAACGTAAAAAAACGTGAAAAAAAAGTAAGAGGAAGAGAAGGGAAAAAAAGGTGGAAATGGGTTTAAAAGTGATTTCGGCGGAGAAATATATATATATATATATATATATATATATATATATACGCGCACACACACACATATATATAAACGTATTCTCCGTTGAGATATTGCAGCCGCTGCTGTGTCCAGGCCCAGGAGCCTTAGCACTGTGCTGTGATGTCACTCAATACCACTGACATCACTAGGTGTAAACAACATCTCTCCTTTGCTGTGTATGTGACTATGGAGCTGTTTGGTGATGTCGTCTATTATGGCCTTCATAGAAGCAACAGGAGATTGTTGCATCCATCTAGAACCCTCAGAACTACAGTGCTATGATGTCACTCACTTCCACAGGCCTTGCAGAGTGTAAACAACAACAACCCAGCTTTGTTGTGTATGTAACCATAGGGATTTGTGATGTCACCTAGAACCTTCACAGCAGCGACAGCTTTATGAGGAGCATCAGCACTGCTCTGCCTGAGCAGAACCATCACCGCCATAGGTTGTCAAATAACCCGGATTTAACCCACACAGGTAAGTCCAATGGGGTGCAGGCATGTCCTCTATGCTTACAGCTTCCCGTGGGTGTTGGTTTGATACCGTTTGGGGACAGCCAAGGAGGCATCTGCAGGCAACAAAGGTAGGTGTGTGCTTGTGTGTGTGTTTCCTATGCAGATCCTAAGCCCAGTGTCACATGCAAGTAGGAGGAGTAAGAAGGGTTCCTGGCAAATCCGGGTTATGGATTGCATTTAAAAAGGCCCCGTGGGAGTGCAATGGGCCCCTGTCTTGCTGCTTAGCAATAATGGTATGGGTTTAGGTTCTGCTGTGTGTACTGGTGGTTGACTGCCCCCCAGCCCAGAGTGTGCATGGAAAATTGTCTGGCAGCCTCCCTGACAGCAAGCAGTGATAGTGCCCATGAAGGGGACCTTGTTGGGCCCGCCCCTTTCACGGTTATCGCTTCTCGGCCTTTTGGCTAAGATCAAGTGTAGTATCTGTTCTTATCAGTTTAATATCTGATACGTCCCCTATCTGGGGACCATATATTAAATGGATTTTTGAGAACGGGGGCCGATTTCGAAGCTTGCTTCCGTCGCCCTATGCATTGACCCGATATGGCAGTATCTTCGGGTACAGTGCACCACCCCCTTACAGGGTTAAAAAGAAAGATTCCTACTTTCATTGCTACCTGCTTGCTGGCTAGCCAGCTAGCCAGCCCTGTGGGCCTTGCTGCTGCAGCCAAAAAACAAAAGGTGGTGCTGCTGCTGCTGCTTCTGCTGCTTCTGCTTGTGTCTGGCCGCTGTTGGAGCGTCCAGGCACAGGACTTCTGCTGCTGCTGACTAAATGGCCTCCTTAATTGGATCATTTGAGTAGCCAGCACACCTGTGCAGGTAGGGCATGACATGATAGGCAGCTGCCTTGATAGCGGGTGGGTGCTGAATGTTCCTAATTGACAAAATAAGATTAATGCTTATGAAGAAATATAAAATCTCATCCCTTCCCCAATATCGCGCCACACCCCTACCCCTTAATTCCCTGGTTGAACTTGATGGACATATGTCTTTTTTCGACCGTACTAACTATGTAACTATGTAACATAACATGGGGGGGGGGGGGGGGGGGTCTCCTGGCTGTTCACACAGGTGTGTCATTGCTGTACATTGACCATGCATTGCTTCTGTGGTATTGCAAAGGCAAAGACAAATGCTTCCAGCCATCCATTGCACTAATGGATTGGTCATCAGCTGGCTGTCTATGTCCCGCATCAATATAGACCAAAGTACAGAGGGTTAGGCTATGCTATTGTGCACCTACCTGATGCATCAGAAGGTGCGAGGCCCTTGCTAAATTCTGTGCACAGACTTTGAGATCTATACTTTAGACTGTATCTAAACCTGCTCCAACATGGACTGACATTCTGGCCTACTTTCAGCCGATGCGACTTGTCTGTCGCTGAACAGTCGCTTTTTATGTATTCAGCACCTATGTATAATGTTGTAAAAATGCTCTAGAAGCTAAAGTCGCAGAAATGTCACACATATTTGGCCTGCAACTTTCTGTGCGACAAATTCAGACAGGAAAAATCAGTATAAATCCTTAGAAAATTATCCCCCAGTGTCTCCATCTGCTGGCGGTATTGAATAAGCATTGCTGCACTGATGGGGTATGCATTAGACGAAAAAAAAGAAGAAAAAGAAGAATAATACGCCCAGAAAAGAGGCGAAAAGGAGAAAAACGTAAAAAAACGTGAAAAAAAAGTAAGAGGAAGAGAAGGGAAAAAAAGGTGGAAATGGGTTTAAAAGTGATTTCGGCGGAGAAATATATATATATATATATATATATATATATATATATATATATATACGCGCACACACACACATATATATAAACGTATTCTCCGTTGAGATATTGCAGCCGCTGCTGTGTCCAGGCCCAGGAGCCTTAGCACTGTGCTGTGATGTCACTCAATACCACTGACATCACTAGGTGTAAACAACATCTCTCCTTTGCTGTGTATGTGACTATGGAGCTGTTTGGTGATGTCGTCTATTATGGCCTTCATAGAAGCAACAGGAGATTGTTGCATCCATCTAGAACCCTCAGAACTACAGTGCTATGATGTCACTCACTTCCACAGGCCTTGCAGAGTGTAAACAACAACAACCCAGCTTTGTTGTGTATGTAACCATAGGGATTTGTGATGTCACCTAGAACCTTCACAGCAGCGACAGCTTTATGAGGAGCATCAGCACTGCTCTGCCTGAGCAGAACCATCACCGCCATAGGTTGTCAAATAACCCGGATTTAACCCACACAGGTAAGTCCAATGGGGTGCAGGCATGTCCTCTATGCTTACAGCTTCCCGTGGGTGTTGGTTTGATACCGTTTGGGGACAGCCAAGGAGGCATCTGCAGGCAACAAAGGTAGGTGTGTGCTTGTGTGTGTGTTTCCTATGCAGATCCTAAGCCCAGTGTCACATGCAAGTAGGAGGAGTAAGAAGGGTTCCTGGCAAATCCGGGTTATGGATTGCATTTAAAAAGGCCCCGTGGGAGTGCAATGGGCCCCTGTCTTGCTGCTTAGCAATAATGGTATGGGTTTAGGTTCTGCTGTGTGTACTGGTGGTTGACTGCCCCCCAGCCCAGAGTGTGCATGGAAAATTGTCTGGCAGCCTCCCTGACAGCAAGCAGTGATAGTGCCCATGAAGGGGACCTTGTTGGGCCCGCCCCTTTCACGGTTATCGCTTCTCGGCCTTTTGGCTAAGATCAAGTGTAGTATCTGTTCTTATCAGTTTAATATCTGATACGTCCCCTATCTGGGGACCATATATTAAATGGATTTTTGAGAACGGGGGCCGATTTCGAAGCTTGCTTCCGTCGCCCTATGCATTGACCCGATATGGCAGTATCTTCGGGTACAGTGCACCACCCCCTTACAGGGTTAAAAAGAAAGATTCCTACTTTCATTGCTACCTGCTTGCTGGCTAGCCAGCTAGCCAGCCCTGTGGGCCTTGCTGCTGCAGCCAAAAAACAAAAGGTGGTGCTGCTGCTGCTGCTTCTGCTGCTTCTGCTTGTGTCTGGCCGCTGTTGGAGCGTCCAGGCACAGGACTTCTGCTGCTGCTGACTAAATGGCCTCCTTAATTGGATCATTTGAGTAGCCAGCACACCTGTGCAGGTAGGGCATGACATGATAGGCAGCTGCCTTGATAGCGGAGTGGGTGCTGAATGTTCCTAATTGACAAAATAAGATTAATGCTTATGAAGAAATATAAAATCTCATCCCTTCCCCAATATCGCGCCACACCCCTACCCCTTAATTCCCTGGTTGAACTTGATGGACATATGTCTTTTTTCGACCGTACTAACTATGTAACTATGTAACATAACATGGGGGGGGGGGGGGGGGGGTCTCCTGGCTGTTCACACAGGTGTGTCATTGCTGTACATTGACCATGCATTGCTTCTGTGGTATTGCAAAGGCAAAGACAAATGCTTCCAGCCATCCATTGCACTAATGGATTGGTCATCAGCTGGCTGTCTATGTCCCGCATCAATATAGACCAAAGTACAGAGGGTTAGGCTATGCTATTGTGCACCTACCTGATGCATCAGAAGGTGCGAGGCCCTTGCTAAATTCTGTGCACAGACTTTGAGATCTATACTTTAGACTGTATCTAAACCTGCTCCAACATGGACTGACATTCTGGCCTACTTTCAGCCGATGCGACTTGTCTGTCGCTGAACAGTCGCTTTTTATGTATTCAGCACCTATGTATAATGTTGTAAAAATGCTCTAGAAGCTAAAGTCGCAGAAATGTCACACATATTTGGCCTGCAACTTTCTGTGCGACAAATTCAGACAGGAAAAATCAGTATAAATCCTTAGAAAATTATCCCCCAGTGTCTCCATCTGCTGGCGGTATTGAATAAGCATTGCTGCACTGATGGGGTATGCATTAGACGAAAAAAAAGAAGAAAAAGAAGAATAATACGCCCAGAAAAGAGGCGAAAAGGAGAAAAACGTAAAAAAACGTGAAAAAAAAGTAAGAGGAAGAGAAGGGAAAAAAAGGTGGAAATGGGTTTAAAAGTGATTTCGGCGGAGAAATATATATATATATATATATATATATATATATATATATATACGCGCACACACACACATATATATAAACGTATTCTCCGTTGAGATATTGCAGCCGCTGCTGTGTCCAGGCCCAGGAGCCTTAGCACTGTGCTGTGATGTCACTCAATACCACTGACATCACTAGGTGTAAACAACATCTCTCCTTTGCTGTGTATGTGACTATGGAGCTGTTTGGTGATGTCGTCTATTATGGCCTTCATAGAAGCAACAGGAGATTGTTGCATCCATCTAGAACCCTCAGAACTACAGTGCTATGATGTCACTCACTTCCACAGGCCTTGCAGAGTGTAAACAACAACAACCCAGCTTTGTTGTGTATGTAACCATAGGGATTTGTGATGTCACCTAGAACCTTCACAGCAGCGACAGCTTTATGAGGAGCATCAGCACTGCTCTGCCTGAGCAGAACCATCACCGCCATAGGTTGTCAAATAACCCGGATTTAACCCACACAGGTAAGTCCAATGGGGTGCAGGCATGTCCTCTATGCTTACAGCTTCCCGTGGGTGTTGGTTTGATACCGTTTGGGGACAGCCAAGGAGGCATCTGCAGGCAACAAAGGTAGGTGTGTGCTTGTGTGTGTGTTTCCTATGCAGATCCTAAGCCCAGTGTCACATGCAAGTAGGAGGAGTAAGAAGGGTTCCTGGCAAATCCGGGTTATGGATTGCATTTAAAAAGGCCCCGTGGGAGTGCAATGGGCCCCTGTCTTGCTGCTTAGCAATAATGGTATGGGTTTAGGTTCTGCTGTGTGTACTGGTGGTTGACTGCCCCCCAGCCCAGAGTGTGCATGGAAAATTGTCTGGCAGCCTCCCTGACAGCAAGCAGTGATAGTGCCCATGAAGGGGACCTTGTTGGGCCCGCCCCTTTCACGGTTATCGCTTCTCGGCCTTTTGGCTAAGATCAAGTGTAGTATCTGTTCTTATCAGTTTAATATCTGATACGTCCCCTATCTGGGGACCATATATTAAATGGATTTTTGAGAACGGGGGCCGATTTCGAAGCTTGCTTCCGTCGCCCTATGCATTGACCCGATATGGCAGTATCTTCGGGTACAGTGCACCACCCCCTTACAGGGTTAAAAAGAAAGATTCCTACTTTCATTGCTACCTGCTTGCTGGCTAGCCAGCTAGCCAGCCCTGTGGGCCTTGCTGCTGCAGCCAAAAAACAAAAGGTGGTGCTGCTGCTGCTGCTTCTGCTGCTTCTGCTTGTGTCTGGCCGCTGTTGGAGCGTCCAGGCACAGGACTTCTGCTGCTGCTGACTAAATGGCCTCCTTAATTGGATCATTTGAGTAGCCAGCACACCTGTGCAGGTAGGGCATGACATGATAGGCAGCTGCCTTGATAGCGGGTGGGTGCTGAATGTTCCTAATTGACAAAATAAGATTAATGCTTATGAAGAAATATAAAATCTCATCCCTTCCCCAATATCGCGCCACACCCCTACCCCTTAATTCCCTGGTTGAACTTGATGGACATATGTCTTTTTTCGACCGTACTAACTATGTAACTATGTAACATAACATGGGGGGGGGGGGGGGGGGTCTCCTGGCTGTTCACACAGGTGTGTCATTGCTGTACATTGACCATGCATTGCTTCTGTGGTATTGCAAAGGCAAAGACAAATGCTTCCAGCCATCCATTGCACTAATGGATTGGTCATCAGCTGGCTGTCTATGTCCCGCATCAATATAGACCAAAGTACAGAGGGTTAGGCTATGCTATTGTGCACCTACCTGATGCATCAGAAGGTGCGAGGCCCTTGCTAAATTCTGTGCACAGACTTTGAGATCTATACTTTAGACTGTATCTAAACCTGCTCCAACATGGACTGACATTCTGGCCTACTTTCAGCCGATGCGACTTGTCTGTCGCTGAACAGTCGCTTTTTATGTATTCAGCACCTATGTATAATGTTGTAAAAATGCTCTAGAAGCTAAAGTCGCAGAAATGTCACACATATTTGGCCTGCAACTTTCTGTGCGACAAATTCAGACAGGAAAAATCAGTATAAATCCTTAGAAAATTATCCCCCAGTGTCTCCATCTGCTGGCGGTATTGAATAAGCATTGCTGCACTGATGGGGTATGCATTAGACGAAAAAAAAGAAGAAAAAGAAGAATAATACGCCCAGAAAAGAGGCGAAAAGGAGAAAAACGTAAAAAAACGTGAAAAAAAAGTAAGAGGAAGAGAAGGGAAAAAAAGGTGGAAATGGGTTTAAAAGTGATTTCGGCGGAGAAATATATATATATATATATATATATATATATATATATATATATATATACGCGCACACACACACATATATATAAACGTATTCTCCGTTGAGATATTGCAGCCGCTGCTGTGTCCAGGCCCAGGAGCCTTAGCACTGTGCTGTGATGTCACTCAATACCACTGACATCACTAGGTGTAAACAACATCTCTCCTTTGCTGTGTATGTGACTATGGAGCTGTTTGGTGATGTCGTCTATTATGGCCTTCATAGAAGCAACAGGAGATTGTTGCATCCATCTAGAACCCTCAGAACTACAGTGCTATGATGTCACTCACTTCCACAGGCCTTGCAGAGTGTAAACAACAACAACCCAGCTTTGTTGTGTATGTAACCATAGGGATTTGTGATGTCACCTAGAACCTTCACAGCAGCGACAGCTTTATGAGGAGCATCAGCACTGCTCTGCCTGAGCAGAACCATCACCGCCATAGGTTGTCAAATAACCCGGATTTAACCCACACAGGTAAGTCCAATGGGGTGCAGGCATGTCCTCTATGCTTACAGCTTCCCGTGGGTGTTGGTTTGATACCGTTTGGGGACAGCCAAGGAGGCATCTGCAGGCAACAAAGGTAGGTGTGTGCTTGTGTGTGTGTTTCCTATGCAGATCCTAAGCCCAGTGTCACATGCAAGTAGGAGGAGTAAGAAGGGTTCCTGGCAAATCCGGGTTATGGATTGCATTTAAAAAGGCCCCGTGGGAGTGCAATGGGCCCCTGTCTTGCTGCTTAGCAATAATGGTATGGGTTTAGGTTCTGCTGTGTGTACTGGTGGTTGACTGCCCCCCAGCCCAGAGTGTGCATGGAAAATTGTCTGGCAGCCTCCCTGACAGCAAGCAGTGATAGTGCCCATGAAGGGGACCTTGTTGGGCCCGCCCCTTTCACGGTTATCGCTTCTCGGCCTTTTGGCTAAGATCAAGTGTAGTATCTGTTCTTATCAGTTTAATATCTGATACGTCCCCTATCTGGGGACCATATATTAAATGGATTTTTGAGAACGGGGGCCGATTTCGAAGCTTGCTTCCGTCGCCCTATGCATTGACCCGATATGGCAGTATCTTCGGGTACAGTGCACCACCCCCTTACAGGGTTAAAAAGAAAGATTCCTACTTTCATTGCTACCTGCTTGCTGGCTAGCCAGCTAGCCAGCCCTGTGGGCCTTGCTGCTGCAGCCAAAAAACAAAAGGTGGTGCTGCTGCTGCTGCTTCTGCTGCTTCTGCTTGTGTCTGGCCGCTGTTGGAGCGTCCAGGCACAGGACTTCTGCTGCTGCTGACTAAATGGCCTCCTTAATTGGATCATTTGAGTAGCCAGCACACCTGTGCAGGTAGGGCATGACATGATAGGCAGCTGCCTTGATAGCGGGTGGGTGCTGAATGTTCCTAATTGACAAAATAAGATTAATGCTTATGAAGAAATATAAAATCTCATCCCTTCCCCAATATCGCGCCACACCCCTACCCCTTAATTCCCTGGTTGAACTTGATGGACATATGTCTTTTTTCGACCGTACTAACTATGTAACTATGTAACATAACATGGGGGGGGGGGGGGGGGTCTCCTGGCTGTTCACACAGGTGTGTCATTGCTGTACATTGACCATGCATTGCTTCTGTGGTATTGCAAAGGCAAAGACAAATGCTTCCAGCCATCCATTGCACTAATGGATTGGTCATCAGCTGGCTGTCTATGTCCCGCATCAATATAGACCAAAGTACAGAGGGTTAGGCTATGCTATTGTGCACCTACCTGATGCATCAGAAGGTGCGAGGCCCTTGCTAAATTCTGTGCACAGACTTTGAGATCTATACTTTAGACTGTATCTAAACCTGCTCCAACATGGACTGACATTCTGGCCTACTTTCAGCCGATGCGACTTGTCTGTCGCTGAACAGTCGCTTTTTATGTATTCAGCACCTATGTATAATGTTGTAAAAATGCTCTAGAAGCTAAAGTCGCAGAAATGTCACACATATTTGGCCTGCAACTTTCTGTGCGACAAATTCAGACAGGAAAAATCAGTATAAATCCTTAGAAAATTATCCCCCAGTGTCTCCATCTGCTGGCGGTATTGAATAAGCATTGCTGCACTGATGGGGTATGCATTAGCGAAAAAAAAGAAGAAAAAGAAGAATAATACGCCCAGAAAAGAGGCGAAAAGGAGAAAAACGTAAAAAAACGTGAAAAAAAAGTAAGAGGAAGAGAAGGGAAAAAAAGGTGGAAATGGGTTTAAAAGTGATTTCGGCGGAGAAATATATATATATATATATATATATATATATATATATATATATATACGCGCACACACACACATATATATAAACGGATTCTCCGTTGAGATATTGCAGCCGCTGCTGTGTCCAGGCCCAGGAGCCTTAGCACTGTGCTGTGATGTCACTCAATACCACTGACATCACTAGGTGTAAACAACATCTCTCCTTTGCTGTGTATGTGACTATGGAGCTGTTTGGTGATGTCGTCTATTATGGCCTTCATAGAAGCAACAGGAGATTGTTGCATCCATCTAGAACCCTCAGAACTACAGTGCTATGATGTCACTCACTTCCACAGGCCTTGCAGAGTGTAAACAACAACAACCCAGCTTTGTTGTGTATGTAACCATAGGGATTTGTGATGTCACCTAGAACCTTCACAGCAGCGACAGCTTTATGAGGAGCATCAGCACTGCTCTGCCTGAGCAGAACCATCACCGCCATAGGTTGTCAAATAACCCGGATTTAACCCACACAGGTAAGTCCAATGGGGTGCAGGCATGTCCTCTATGCTTACAGCTTCCCGTGGGTGTTGGTTTGATACCGTTTGGGGACAGCCAAGGAGGCATCTGCAGGCAACAAAGGTAGGTGTGTGCTTGTGTGTGTGTTTCCTATGCAGATCCTAAGCCCAGTGTCACATGCAAGTAGGAGGAGTAAGAAGGGTTCCTGGCAAATCCGGGTTATGGATTGCATTTAAAAAGGCCCCGTGGGAGTGCAATGGGCCCCTGTCTTGCTGCTTAGCAATAATGGTATGGGTTTAGGTTCTGCTGTGTGTACTGGTGGTTGACTGCCCCCCAGCCCAGAGTGTGCATGGAAAATTGTCTGGCAGCCTCCCTGACAGCAAGCAGTGATAGTGCCCATGAAGGGGACCTTGTTGGGCCCGCCCCTTTCACGGTTATCGCTTCTCGGCCTTTTGGCTAAGATCAAGTGTAGTATCTGTTCTTATCAGTTTAATATCTGATACGTCCCCTATCTGGGGACCATATATTAAATGGATTTTTGAGAACGGGGGCCGATTTCGAAGCTTGCTTCCGTCGCCCTATGCATTGACCCGATATGGCAGTATCTTCGGGTACAGTGCACCACCCCCTTACAGGGTTAAAAAGAAAGATTCCTACTTTCATTGCTACCTGCTTGCTGGCTAGCCAGCTAGCCAGCCCTGTGGGCCTTGCTGCTGCAGCCAAAAAACAAAAGGTGGTGCTGCTGCTGCTGCTTCTGCTGCTTCTGCTTGTGTCTGGCCGCTGTTGGAGCGTCCAGGCACAGGACTTCTGCTGCTGCTGACTAAATGGCCTCCTTAATTGGATCATTTGAGTAGCCAGCACACCTGTGCAGGTAGGGCATGACATGATAGGCAGCTGCCTTGATAGCGGGTGGGTGCTGAATGTTCCTAATTGACAAAATAAGATTAATGCTTATGAAGAAATATAAAATCTCATCCCTTCCCCAATATCGCGCCACACCCCTACCCCTTAATTCCCTGGTTGAACTTGATGGACATATGTCTTTTTTCGACCGTACTAACTATGTAACTATGTAACATAACATGGGGGGGGGGGGGGGGGTCTCCTGGCTGTTCACACAGGTGTGTCATTGCTGTACATTGACCATGCATTGCTTCTGTGGTATTGCAAAGGCAAAGACAAATGCTTCCAGCCATCCATTGCACTAATGGATTGGTCATCAGCTGGCTGTCTATGTCCCGCATCAATATAGACCAAAGTACAGAGGGTTAGGCTATGCTATTGTGCACCTACCTGATGCATCAGAAGGTGCGAGGCCCTTGCTAAATTCTGTGCACAGACTTTGAGATCTATACTTTAGACTGTATCTAAACCTGCTCCAACATGGACTGACATTCTGGCCTACTTTCAGCCGATGCGACTTGTCTGTCGCTGAACAGTCGCTTTTTATGTATTCAGCACCTATGTATAATGTTGTAAAAATGCTCTAGAAGCTAAAGTCGCAGAAATGTCACACATATTTGGCCTGCAACTTTCTGTGCGACAAATTCAGACAGGAAAAATCAGTATAAATCCTTAGAAAATTATCCCCCAGTGTCTCCATCTGCTGGCGGTATTGAATAAGCATTGCTGCACTGATGGGGTATGCATTAGACGAAAAAAAAGAAGAAAAAGAAGAATAATACGCCCAGAAAAGAGGCGAAAAGGAGAAAAACGTAAAAAAACGTGAAAAAAAAGTAAGAGGAAGAGAAGGGAAAAAAAGGTGGAAATGGGTTTAAAAGTGATTTCGGCGGAGAAATATATATATATATATATATATATATATATATATATATATATATATACGCGCACACACACACATATATATAAACGGATTCTCCGTTGAGATATTGCAGCCGCTGCTGTGTCCAGGCCCAGGAGCCTTAGCACTGTGCTGTGATGTCACTCAATACCACTGACATCACTAGGTGTAAACAACATCTCTCCTTTGCTGTGTATGTGACTATGGAGCTGTTTGGTGATGTCGTCTATTATGGCCTTCATAGAAGCAACAGGAGATTGTTGCATCCATCTAGAACCCTCAGAACTACAGTGCTATGATGTCACTCACTTCCACAGGCCTTGCAGAGTGTAAACAACAACAACCCAGCTTTGTTGTGTATGTAACCATAGGGATTTGTGATGTCACCTAGAACCTTCACAGCAGCGACAGCTTTATGAGGAGCATCAGCACTGCTCTGCCTGAGCAGAACCATCACCGCCATAGGTTGTCAAATAACCCGGATTTAACCCACACAGGTAAGTCCAATGGGGTGCAGGCATGTCCTCTATGCTTACAGCTTCCCGTGGGTGTTGGTTTGATACCGTTTGGGGACAGCCAAGGAGGCATCTGCAGGCAACAAAGGTAGGTGTGTGCTTGTGTGTGTGTTTCCTATGCAGATCCTAAGCCCAGTGTCACATGCAAGTAGGAGGAGTAAGAAGGGTTCCTGGCAAATCCGGGTTATGGATTGCATTTAAAAAGGCCCCGTGGGAGTGCAATGGGCCCCTGTCTTGCTGCTTAGCAATAATGGTATGGGTTTAGGTTCTGCTGTGTGTACTGGTGGTTGACTGCCCCCCAGCCCAGAGTGTGCATGGAAAATTGTCTGGCAGCCTCCCTGACAGCAAGCAGTGATAGTGCCCATGAAGGGGACCTTGTTGGGCCCGCCCCTTTCACGGTTATCGCTTCTCGGCCTTTTGGCTAAGATCAAGTGTAGTATCTGTTCTTATCAGTTTAATATCTGATACGTCCCCTATCTGGGGACCATATATTAAATGGATTTTTGAGAACGGGGGCCGATTTCGAAGCTTGCTTCCGTCGCCCTATGCATTGACCCGATATGGCAGTATCTTCGGGTACAGTGCACCACCCCCTTACAGGGTTAAAAAGAAAGATTCCTACTTTCATTGCTACCTGCTTGCTGGCTAGCCAGCTAGCCAGCCCTGTGGGCCTTGCTGCTGCAGCCAAAAAACAAAAGGTGGTGCTGCTGCTGCTGCTTCTGCTGCTTCTGCTTGTGTCTGGCCGCTGTTGGAGCGTCCAGGCACAGGACTTCTGCTGCTGCTGACTAAATGGCCTCCTTAATTGGATCATTTGAGTAGCCAGCACACCTGTGCAGGTAGGGCATGACATGATAGGCAGCTGCCTTGATAGCGGGTGGGTGCTGAATGTTCCTAATTGACAAAATAAGATTAATGCTTATGAAGAAATATAAAATCTCATCCCTTCCCCAATATCGCGCCACACCCCTACCCCTTAATTCCCTGGTTGAACTTGATGGACATATGTCTTTTTTCGACCGTACTAACTATGTAACTATGTAACATAACATGGGGGGGGGGGGGGGGGGTCTCCTGGCTGTTCACACAGGTGTGTCATTGCTGTACATTGACCATGCATTGCTTCTGTGGTATTGCAAAGGCAAAGACAAATGCTTCCAGCCATCCATTGCACTAATGGATTGGTCATCAGCTGGCTGTCTATGTCCCGCATCAATATAGACCAAAGTACAGAGGGTTAGGCTATGCTATTGTGCACCTACCTGATGCATCAGAAGGTGCGAGGCCCTTGCTAAATTCTGTGCACAGACTTTGAGATCTATACTTTAGACTGTATCTAAACCTGCTCCAACATGGACTGACATTCTGGCCTACTTTCAGCCGATGCGACTTGTCTGTCGCTGAACAGTCGCTTTTTATGTATTCAGCACCTATGTATAATGTTGTAAAAATGCTCTAGAAGCTAAAGTCGCAGAAATGTCACACATATTTGGCCTGCAACTTTCTGTGCGACAAATTCAGACAGGAAAAATCAGTATAAATCCTTAGAAAATTATCCCCCAGTGTCTCCATCTGCTGGCGGTATTGAATAAGCATTGCTGCACTGATGGGGTATGCATTAGACGAAAAAAAAGAAGAAAAAGAAGAATAATACGCCCAGAAAAGAGGCGAAAAGGAGAAAAACGTAAAAAAACGTGAAAAAAAAGTAAGAGGAAGAGAAGGGAAAAAAAGGTGGAAATGGGTTTAAAAGTGATTTCGGCGGAGATAATATATATATATATATATATATATATATATATATATATATATATACGCGCACACACACACATATATATAAACGTATTCTCCGTTGAGATATTGCAGCCGCTGCTGTGTCCAGGCCCAGGAGCCTTAGCACTGTGCTGTGATGTCACTCAATACCACTGACATCACTAGGTGTAAACAACATCTCTCCTTTGCTGTGTATGTGACTATGGAGCTGTTTGGTGATGTCGTCTATTATGGCCTTCATAGAAGCAACAGGAGATTGTTGCATCCATCTAGAACCCTCAGAACTACAGTGCTATGATGTCACTCACTTCCACAGGCCTTGCAGAGTGTAAACAACAACAACCCAGCTTTGTTGTGTATGTAACCATAGGGATTTGTGATGTCACCTAGAACCTTCACAGCAGCGACAGCTTTATGAGGAGCATCAGCACTGCTCTGCCTGAGCAGAACCATCACCGCCATAGGTTGTCAAATAACCCGGATTTAACCCACACAGGTAAGTCCAATGGGGTGCAGGCATGTCCTCTATGCTTACAGCTTCCCGTGGGTGTTGGTTTGATACCGTTTGGGGACAGCCAAGGAGGCATCTGCAGGCAACAAAGGTAGGTGTGTGCTTGTGTGTGTGTTTCCTATGCAGATCCTAAGCCCAGTGTCACATGCAAGTAGGAGGAGTAAGAAGGGTTCCTGGCAAATCCGGGTTATGGATTGCATTTAAAAAGGCCCCGTGGGAGTGCAATGGGCCCCTGTCTTGCTGCTTAGCAATAATGGTATGGGTTTAGGTTCTGCTGTGTGTACTGGTGGTTGACTGCCCCCCAGCCCAGAGTGTGCATGGAAAATTGTCTGGCAGCCTCCCTGACAGCAAGCAGTGATAGTGCCCATGAAGGGGACCTTGTTGGGCCCGCCCCTTTCACGGTTATCGCTTCTCGGCCTTTTGGCTAAGATCAAGTGTAGTATCTGTTCTTATCAGTTTAATATCTGATACGTCCCCTATCTGGGGACCATATATTAAATGGATTTTTGAGAACGGGGGCCGATTTCGAAGCTTGCTTCCGTCGCCCTATGCATTGACCCGATATGGCAGTATCTTCGGGTACAGTGCACCACCCCCTTACAGGGTTAAAAAGAAAGATTCCTACTTTCATTGCTACCTGCTTGCTGGCTAGCCAGCTAGCCAGCCCTGTGGGCCTTGCTGCTGCAGCCAAAAAACAAAAGGTGGTGCTGCTGCTGCTGCTTCTGCTGCTTCTGCTTGTGTCTGGCCGCTGTTGGAGCGTCCAGGCACAGGACTTCTGCTGCTGCTGACTAAATGGCCTCCTTAATTGGATCATTTGAGTAGCCAGCACACCTGTGCAGGTAGGGCATGACATGATAGGCAGCTGCCTTGATAGCGGGTGGGTGCTGAATGTTCCTAATTGACAAAATAAGATTAATGCTTATGAAGAAATATAAAATCTCATCCCTTCCCCAATATCGCGCCACACCCCTACCCCTTAATTCCCTGGTTGAACTTGATGGACATATGTCTTTTTTCGACCGTACTAACTATGTAACTATGTAACATAACATGGGGGGGGGGGGGGGGGTCTCCTGGCTGTTCACACAGGTGTGTCATTGCTGTACATTGACCATGCATTGCTTCTGTGGTATTGCAAAGGCAAAGACAAATGCTTCCAGCCATCCATTGCACTAATGGATTGGTCATCAGCTGGCTGTCTATGTCCCGCATCAATATAGACCAAAGTACAGAGGGTTAGGCTATGCTATTGTGCACCTACCTGATGCATCAGAAGGTGCGAGGCCCTTGCTAAATTCTGTGCACAGACTTTGAGATCTATACTTTAGACTGTATCTAAACCTGCTCCAACATGGACTGACATTCTGGCCTACTTTCAGCCGATGCGACTTGTCTGTCGCTGAACAGTCGCTTTTTATGTATTCAGCACCTATGTATAATGTTGTAAAAATGCTCTAGAAGCTAAAGTCGCAGAAATGTCACACATATTTGGCCTGCAACTTTCTGTGCGACAAATTCAGACAGGAAAAATCAGTATAAATCCTTAGAAAATTATCCCCCAGTGTCTCCATCTGCTGGCGGTATTGAATAAGCATTGCTGCACTGATGGGGTATGCATTAGACGAAAAAAAAGAAGAAAAAGAAGAATAATACGCCCAGAAAAGAGGCGAAAAGGAGAAAAACGTAAAAAAACGTGAAAAAAAAGTAAGAGGAAGAGAAGGGAAAAAAAGGTGGAAATGGGTTTAAAAGTGATTTCGGCGGAGATATATATATATATATATATATATATATATATATATATATATATATACGCGCACACACACACATATATATAAACGTATTCTCCGTTGAGATATTGCAGCCGCTGCTGTGTCCAGGCCCAGGAGCCTTAGCACTGTGCTGTGATGTCACTCAATACCACTGACATCACTAGGTGTAAACAACATCTCTCCTTTGCTGTGTATGTGACTATGGAGCTGTTTGGTGATGTCGTCTATTATGGCCTTCATAGAAGCAACAGGAGATTGTTGCATCCATCTAGAACCCTCAGAACTACAGTGCTATGATGTCACTCACTTCCACAGGCCTTGCAGAGTGTAAACAACAACAACCCAGCTTTGTTGTGTATGTAACCATAGGGATTTGTGATGTCACCTAGAACCTTCACAGCAGCGACAGCTTTATGAGGAGCATCAGCACTGCTCTGCCTGAGCAGAACCATCACCGCCATAGGTTGTCAAATAACCCGGATTTAACCCACACAGGTAAGTCCAATGGGGTGCAGGCATGTCCTCTATGCTTACAGCTTCCCGTGGGTGTTGGTTTGATACCGTTTGGGGACAGCCAAGGAGGCATCTGCAGGCAACAAAGGTAGGTGTGTGCTTGTGTGTGTGTTTCCTATGCAGATCCTAAGCCCAGTGTCACATGCAAGTAGGAGGAGTAAGAAGGGTTCCTGGCAAATCCGGGTTATGGATTGCATTTAAAAAGGCCCCGTGGGAGTGCAATGGGCCCCTGTCTTGCTGCTTAGCAATAATGGTATGGGTTTAGGTTCTGCTGTGTGTACTGGTGGTTGACTGCCCCCCAGCCCAGAGTGTGCATGGAAAATTGTCTGGCAGCCTCCCTGACAGCAAGCAGTGATAGTGCCCATGAAGGGGACCTTGTTGGGCCCGCCCCTTTCACGGTTATCGCTTCTCGGCCTTTTGGCTAAGATCAAGTGTAGTATCTGTTCTTATCAGTTTAATATCTGATACGTCCCCTATCTGGGGACCATATATTAAATGGATTTTTGAGAACGGGGGCCGATTTCGAAGCTTGCTTCCGTCGCCCTATGCATTGACCCGATATGGCAGTATCTTCGGGTACAGTGCACCACCCCCTTACAGGGTTAAAAAGAAAGATTCCTACTTTCATTGCTACCTGCTTGCTGGCTAGCCAGCTAGCCAGCCCTGTGGGCCTTGCTGCTGCAGCCAAAAAACAAAAGGTGGTGCTGCTGCTGCTGCTTCTGCTGCTTCTGCTTGTGTCTGGCCGCTGTTGGAGCGTCCAGGCACAGGACTTCTGCTGCTGCTGACTAAATGGCCTCCTTAATTGGATCATTTGAGTAGCCAGCACACCTGTGCAGGTAGGGCATGACATGATAGGCAGCTGCCTTGATAGCGGGTGGGTGCTGAATGTTCCTAATTGACAAAATAAGATTAATGCTTATGAAGAAATATAAAATCTCATCCCTTCCCCAATATCGCGCCACACCCCTACCCCTTAATTCCCTGGTTGAACTTGATGGACATATGTCTTTTTTCGACCGTACTAACTATGTAACTATGTAACATAACATGGGGGGGGGGGGGGGGGGTCTCCTGGCTGTTCACACAGGTGTGTCATTGCTGTACATTGACCATGCATTGCTTCTGTGGTATTGCAAAGGCAAAGACAAATGCTTCCAGCCATCCATTGCACTAATGGATTGGTCATCAGCTGGCTGTCTATGTCCCGCATCAATATAGACCAAAGTACAGAGGGTTAGGCTATGCTATTGTGCACCTACCTGATGCATCAGAAGGTGCGAGGCCCTTGCTAAATTCTGTGCACAGACTTTGAGATCTATACTTTAGACTGTATCTAAACCTGCTCCAACATGGACTGACATTCTGGCCTACTTTCAGCCGATGCGACTTGTCTGTCGCTGAACAGTCGCTTTTTATGTATTCAGCACCTATGTATAATGTTGTAAAAATGCTCTAGAAGCTAAAGTCGCAGAAATGTCACACATATTTGGCCTGCAACTTTCTGTGCGACAAATTCAGACAGGAAAAATCAGTATAAATCCTTAGAAAATTATCCCCCAGTGTCTCCATCTGCTGGCGGTATTGAATAAGCATTGCTGCACTGATGGGGTATGCATTAGACGAAAAAAAAGAAGAAAAAGAAGAATAATACGCCCAGAAAAGAGGCGAAAAGGAGAAAAACGTAAAAAAACGTGAAAAAAAAGTAAGAGGAAGAGAAGGGAAAAAAAGGTGGAAATGGGTTTAAAAGTGATTTCGGCGGAGAAATATATATATATATATATATATATATATATATATATATACGCGCACACACACACATATATATAAACGTATTCTCCGTTGAGATATTGCAGCCGCTGCTGTGTCCAGGCCCAGGAGCCTTAGCACTGTGCTGTGATGTCACTCAATACCACTGACATCACTAGGTGTAAACAACATCTCTCCTTTGCTGTGTATGTGACTATGGAGCTGTTTGGTGATGTCGTCTATTATGGCCTTCATAGAAGCAACAGGAGATTGTTGCATCCATCTAGAACCCTCAGAACTACAGTGCTATGATGTCACTCACTTCCACAGGCCTTGCAGAGTGTAAACAACAACAACCCAGCTTTGTTGTGTATGTAACCATAGGGATTTGTGATGTCACCTAGAACCTTCACAGCAGCGACAGCTTTATGAGGAGCATCAGCACTGCTCTGCCTGAGCAGAACCATCACCGCCATAGGTTGTCAAATAACCCGGATTTAACCCACACAGGTAAGTCCAATGGGGTGCAGGCATGTCCTCTATGCTTACAGCTTCCCGTGGGTGTTGGTTTGATACCGTTTGGGGACAGCCAAGGAGGCATCTGCAGGCAACAAAGGTAGGTGTGTGCTTGTGTGTGTGTTTCCTATGCAGATCCTAAGCCCAGTGTCACATGCAAGTAGGAGGAGTAAGAAGGGTTCCTGGCAAATCCGGGTTATGGATTGCATTTAAAAAGGCCCCGTGGGAGTGCAATGGGCCCCTGTCTTGCTGCTTAGCAATAATGGTATGGGTTTAGGTTCTGCTGTGTGTACTGGTGGTTGACTGCCCCCCAGCCCAGAGTGTGCATGGAAAATTGTCTGGCAGCCTCCCTGACAGCAAGCAGTGATAGTGCCCATGAAGGGGACCTTGTTGGGCCCGCCCCTTTCACGGTTATCGCTTCTCGGCCTTTTGGCTAAGATCAAGTGTAGTATCTGTTCTTATCAGTTTAATATCTGATACGTCCCCTATCTGGGGACCATATATTAAATGGATTTTTGAGAACGGGGGCCGATTTCGAAGCTTGCTTCCGTCGCCCTATGCATTGACCCGATATGGCAGTATCTTCGGGTACAGTGCACCACCCCCTTACAGGGTTAAAAAGAAAGATTCCTACTTTCATTGCTACCTGCTTGCTGGCTAGCCAGCTAGCCAGCCCTGTGGGCCTTGCTGCTGCAGCCAAAAAACAAAAGGTGGTGCTGCTGCTGCTGCTTCTGCTGCTTCTGCTTGTGTCTGGCCGCTGTTGGAGCGTCCAGGCACAGGACTTCTGCTGCTGCTGACTAAATGGCCTCCTTAATTGGATCATTTGAGTAGCCAGCACACCTGTGCAGGTAGGGCATGACATGATAGGCAGCTGCCTTGATAGCGGGTGGGTGCTGAATGTTCCTAATTGACAAAATAAGATTAATGCTTATGAAGAAATATAAAATCTCATCCCTTCCCCAATATCGCGCCACACCCCTACCCCTTAATTCCCTGGTTGAACTTGATGGACATATGTCTTTTTTCGACCGTACTAACTATGTAACTATGTAACATAACATGGGGGGGGGGGGGGGGGGGTCTCCTGGCTGTTCACACAGGTGTGTCATTGCTGTACATTGACCATGCATTGCTTCTGTGGTATTGCAAAGGCAAAGACAAATGCTTCCAGCCATCCATTGCACTAATGGATTGGTCATCAGCTGGCTGTCTATGTCCCGCATCAATATAGACCAAAGTACAGAGGGTTAGGCTATGCTATTGTGCACCTACCTGATGCATCAGAAGGTGCGAGGCCCTTGCTAAATTCTGTGCACAGACTTTGAGATCTATACTTTAGACTGTATCTAAACCTGCTCCAACATGGACTGACATTCTGGCCTACTTTCAGCCGATGCGACTTGTCTGTCGCTGAACAGTCGCTTTTTATGTATTCAGCACCTATGTATAATGTTGTAAAAATGCTCTAGAAGCTAAAGTCGCAGAAATGTCACACATATTTGGCCTGCAACTTTCTGTGCGACAAATTCAGACAGGAAAAATCAGTATAAATCCTTAGAAAATTATCCCCCAGTGTCTCCATCTGCTGGCGGTATTGAATAAGCATTGCTGCACTGATGGGGTATGCATTAGACGAAAAAAAAGAAGAAAAAGAAGAATAATACGCCCAGAAAAGAGGCGAAAAGGAGAAAAACGTAAAAAAACGTGAAAAAAAAGTAAGAGGAAGAGAAGGGAAAAAAAGGTGGAAATGGGTTTAAAAGTGATTTCGGCGGAGAAATATATATATATATATATATATATATATATATATATATATATATACGCGCACACACACACATATATATAAACGTATTCTCCGTTGAGATATTGCAGCCGCTGCTGTGTCCAGGCCCAGGAGCCTTAGCACTGTGCTGTGATGTCACTCAATACCACTGACATCACTAGGTGTAAACAACATCTCTCCTTTGCTGTGTATGTGACTATGGAGCTGTTTGGTGATGTCGTCTATTATGGCCTTCATAGAAGCAACAGGAGATTGTTGCATCCATCTAGAACCCTCAGAACTACAGTGCTATGATGTCACTCACTTCCACAGGCCTTGCAGAGTGTAAACAACAACAACCCAGCTTTGTTGTGTATGTAACCATAGGGATTTGTGATGTCACCTAGAACCTTCACAGCAGCGACAGCTTTATGAGGAGCATCAGCACTGCTCTGCCTGAGCAGAACCATCACCGCCATAGGTTGTCAAATAACCCGGATTTAACCCACACAGGTAAGTCCAATGGGGTGCAGGCATGTCCTCTATGCTTACAGCTTCCCGTGGGTGTTGGTTTGATACCGTTTGGGGACAGCCAAGGAGGCATCTGCAGGCAACAAAGGTAGGTGTGTGCTTGTGTGTGTGTTTCCTATGCAGATCCTAAGCCCAGTGTCACATGCAAGTAGGAGGAGTAAGAAGGGTTCCTGGCAAATCCGGGTTATGGATTGCATTTAAAAAGGCCCCGTGGGAGTGCAATGGGCCCCTGTCTTGCTGCTTAGCAATAATGGTATGGGTTTAGGTTCTGCTGTGTGTACTGGTGGTTGACTGCCCCCCAGCCCAGAGTGTGCATGGAAAATTGTCTGGCAGCCTCCCTGACAGCAAGCAGTGATAGTGCCCATGAAGGGGACCTTGTTGGGCCCGCCCCTTTCACGGTTATCGCTTCTCGGCCTTTTGGCTAAGATCAAGTGTAGTATCTGTTCTTATCAGTTTAATATCTGATACGTCCCCTATCTGGGGACCATATATTAAATGGATTTTTGAGAACGGGGGCCGATTTCGAAGCTTGCTTCCGTCGCCCTATGCATTGACCCGATATGGCAGTATCTTCGGGTACAGTGCACCACCCCCTTACAGGGTTAAAAACAAAGATTCCTACTTTCATTGCTACCTGCTTGCTGGCTAGCCAGCTAGCCAGCCCTGTGGGCCTTGCTGCTGCAGCCAAAAAACAAAAGGTGGTGCTGCTGCTGCTGCTTCTGCTGCTTCTGCTTGTGTCTGGCCGCTGTTGGAGCGTCCAGGCACAGGACTTCTGCTGCTGCTGACTAAATGGCCTCCTTAATTGGATCATTTGAGTAGCCAGCACACCTGTGCAGGTAGGGCATGACATGATAGGCAGCTGCCTTGATAGCGGGTGGGTGCTGAATGTTCCTAATTGACAAAATAAGATTAATGCTTATGAAGAAATATAAAATCTCATCCCTTCCCCAATATCGCGCCACACCCCTACCCCTTAATTCCCTGGTTGAACTTGATGGACATATGTCTTTTTTCGACCGTACTAACTATGTAACTATGTAACATAACATGGGGGGGGGGGGGGGGTCTCCTGGCTGTTCACACAGGTGTGTCATTGCTGTACATTGACCATGCATTGCTTCTGTGGTATTGCAAAGGCAAAGACAAATGCTTCCAGCCATCCATTGCACTAATGGATTGGTCATCAGCTGGCTGTCTATGTCCCGCATCAATATAGACCAAAGTACAGAGGGTTAGGCTATGCTATTGTGCACCTACCTGATGCATCAGAAGGTGCGAGGCCCTTGCTAAATTCTGTGCACAGACTTTGAGATCTATACTTTAGACTGTATCTAAACCTGCTCCAACATGGACTGACATTCTGGCCTACTTTCAGCCGATGCGACTTGTCTGTCGCTGAACAGTCGCTTTTTATGTATTCAGCACCTATGTATAATGTTGTAAAAATGCTCTAGAAGCTAAAGTCGCAGAAATGTCACACATATTTGGCCTGCAACTTTCTGTGCGACAAATTCAGACAGGAAAAATCAGTATAAATCCTTAGAAAATTATCCCCCAGTGTCTCCATCTGCTGGCGGTATTGAATAAGCATTGCTGCACTGATGGGGTATGCATTAGACGAAAAAAAAGAAGAAAAAGAAGAATAATACGCCCAGAAAAGAGGCGAAAAGGAGAAAAACGTAAAAAAACGTGAAAAAAAAGTAAGAGGAAGAGAAGGGAAAAAAAGGTGGAAATGGGTTTAAAAGTGATTTCGGCGGAGAAATATATATATATATATATATATATATATATATATATATATATACGCGCACACACACACATATATATAAACGTATTCTCCGTTGAGATATTGCAGCCGCTGCTGTGTCCAGGCCCAGGAGCCTTAGCACTGTGCTGTGATGTCACTCAATACCACTGACATCACTAGGTGTAAACAACATCTCTCCTTTGCTGTGTATGTGACTATGGAGCTGTTTGGTGATGTCGTCTATTATGGCCTTCATAGAAGCAACAGGAGATTGTTGCATCCATCTAGAACCCTCAGAACTACAGTGCTATGATGTCACTCACTTCCACAGGCCTTGCAGAGTGTAAACAACAACAACCCAGCTTTGTTGTGTATGTAACCATAGGGATTTGTGATGTCACCTAGAACCTTCACAGCAGCGACAGCTTTATGAGGAGCATCAGCACTGCTCTGCCTGAGCAGAACCATCACCGCCATAGGTTGTCAAATAACCCGGATTTAACCCACACAGGTAAGTCCAATGGGGTGCAGGCATGTCCTCTATGCTTACAGCTTCCCGTGGGTGTTGGTTTGATACCGTTTGGGGACAGCCAAGGAGGCATCTGCAGGCAACAAAGGTAGGTGTGTGCTTGTGTGTGTGTTTCCTATGCAGATCCTAAGCCCAGTGTCACATGCAAGTAGGAGGAGTAAGAAGGGTTCCTGGCAAATCCGGGTTATGGATTGCATTTAAAAAGGCCCCGTGGGAGTGCAATGGGCCCCTGTCTTGCTGCTTAGCAATAATGGTATGGGTTTAGGTTCTGCTGTGTGTACTGGTGGTTGACTGCCCCCCAGCCCAGAGTGTGCATGGAAAATTGTCTGGCAGCCTCCCTGACAGCAAGCAGTGATAGTGCCCATGAAGGGGACCTTGTTGGGCCCGCCCCTTTCACGGTTATCGCTTCTCGGCCTTTTGGCTAAGATCAAGTGTAGTATCTGTTCTTATCAGTTTAATATCTGATACGTCCCCTATCTGGGGACCATATATTAAATGGATTTTTGAGAACGGGGGCCGATTTCGAAGCTTGCTTCCGTCGCCCTATGCATTGACCCGATATGGCAGTATCTTCGGGTACAGTGCACCACCCCCTTACAGGGTTAAAAAGAAAGATTCCTACTTTCATTGCTACCTGCTTGCTGGCTAGCCAGCTAGCCAGCCCTGTGGGCCTTGCTGCTGCAGCCAAAAAACAAAAGGTGGTGCTGCTGCTGCTGCTTCTGCTGCTTCTGCTTGTGTCTGGCCGCTGTTGGAGCGTCCAGGCACAGGACTTCTGCTGCTGCTGACTAAATGGCCTCCTTAATTGGATCATTTGAGTAGCCAGCACACCTGTGCAGGTAGGGCATGACATGATAGGCAGCTGCCTTGATAGCGGGTGGGTGCTGAATGTTCCTAATTGACAAAATAAGATTAATGCTTATGAAGAAATATAAAATCTCATCCCTTCCCCAATATCGCGCCACACCCCTACCCCTTAATTCCCTGGTTGAACTTGATGGACATATGTCTTTTTTCGACCGTACTAACTATGTAACTATGTAACATAACATGGGGGGGGGGGGTCTCCTGGCTGTTCACACAGGTGTGTCATTGCTGTACATTGACCATGCATTGCTTCTGTGGTATTGCAAAGGCAAAGACAAATGCTTCCAGCCATCCATTGCACTAATGGATTGGTCATCAGCTGGCTGTCTATGTCCCGCATCAATATAGACCAAAGTACAGAGGGTTAGGCGTGCACCTACCTGATGCATCAGAAGGTGCGAGGCCCTTGCTAAATTCTGTGCACAGACTTTGAGATCTATACTTTAGACTGTATCTAAACCTGCTCCAACATGGACTGACATTCTGGCCTACTTTCAGCCGATGCGACTTGTCTGTCGCTGAACAGTCGCTTTTTATGTATTCAGCACCTATGTATAATGTTGTAAAAATGCTCTAGAAGCTAAAGTCGCAGAAATGTCACACATATTTGGCCTGCAACTTTCTGTGCGACAAATTCAGACAGGAAAAATCAGTATAAATCCTTAGAAAATTATCCCCCAGTGTCTCCATCTGCTGGCGGTATTGAATAAGCATTGCTGCACTGATGGGGTATGCATTAGACGAAAAAAAAGAAGAAAAAGAAGAATAATACGCCCAGAAAAGAGGCGAAAAGGAGAAAAACGTAAAAAAACGTGAAAAAAAAGTAAGAGGAAGAGAAGGGAAAAAAAGGTGGAAATGGGTTTAAAAGTGATTTCGGCGGAGAAATATATATATATATATATATATATATATATATATATATATACGCGCACACACACACATATATATAAACGTATTCTCCGTTGAGATATTGCAGCCGCTGCTGTGTCCAGGCCCAGGAGCCTTAGCACTGTGCTGTGATGTCACTCAATACCACTGACATCACTAGGTGTAAACAACATCTCTCCTTTGCTGTGTATGTGACTATGGAGCTGTTTGGTGATGTCGTCTATTATGGCCTTCATAGAAGCAACAGGAGATTGTTGCATCCATCTAGAACCCTCAGAACTACAGTGCTATGATGTCACTCACTTCCACAGGCCTTGCAGAGTGTAAACAACAACAACCCAGCTTTGTTGTGTATGTAACCATAGGGATTTGTGATGTCACCTAGAACCTTCACAGCAGCGACAGCTTTATGAGGAGCATCAGCACTGCTCTGCCTGAGCAGAACCATCACCGCCATAGGTTGTCAAATAACCCGGATTTAACCCACACAGGTAAGTCCAATGGGGTGCAGGCATGTCCTCTATGCTTACAGCTTCCCGTGGGTGTTGGTTTGATACCGTTTGGGGACAGCCAAGGAGGCATCTGCAGGCAACAAAGGTAGGTGTGTGCTTGTGTGTGTGTTTCCTATGCAGATCCTAAGCCCAGTGTCACATGCAAGTAGGAGGAGTAAGAAGGGTTCCTGGCAAATCCGGGTTATGGATTGCATTTAAAAAGGCCCCGTGGGAGTGCAATGGGCCCCTGTCTTGCTGCTTAGCAATAATGGTATGGGTTTAGGTTCTGCTGTGTGTACTGGTGGTTGACTGCCCCCCAGCCCAGAGTGTGCATGGAAAATTGTCTGGCAGCCTCCCTGACAGCAAGCAGTGATAGTGCCCATGAAGGGGACCTTGTTGGGCCCGCCCCTTTCACGGTTATCGCTTCTCGGCCTTTTGGCTAAGATCAAGTGTAGTATCTGTTCTTATCAGTTTAATATCTGATACGTCCCCTATCTGGGGACCATATATTAAATGGATTTTTGAGAACGGGGGCCGATTTCGAAGCTTGCTTCCGTCGCCCTATGCATTGACCCGATATGGCAGTATCTTCGGGTACAGTGCACCACCCCCTTACAGGGTTAAAAAGAAAGATTCCTACTTTCATTGCTACCTGCTTGTTGGCTAGCCAGCTAGCCAGCCCTGTGGGCCTTGCTGCTGCAGCCAAAAAACAAAAGGTGGTGCTGCTGCTGCTGCTTCTGCTGCTTCTGCTTGTGTCTGGCCGCTGTTGGAGCGTCCAGGCACAGGACTTCTGCTGCTGCTGACTAAATGGCCTCCTTAATTGGATCATTTGAGTAGCCAGCACACCTGTGCAGGTAGGGCATGACATGATAGGCAGCTGCCTTGATAGCGGGTGGGTGCTGAATGTTCCTAATTGACAAAATAAGATTAATGCTTATGAAGAAATATAAAATCTCATCCCTTCCCCAATATCGCGCCACACCCCTACCCCTTAATTCCCTGGTTGAACTTGATGGACATATGTCTTTTTTCGACCGTACTAACTATGTAACTATGTAACATAACATGGGGGGGGGGGGGGGGTCTCCTGGCTGTTCACACAGGTGTGTCATTGCTGTACATTGACCATGCATTGCTTCTGTGGTATTGCAAAGGCAAAGACAAATGCTTCCAGCCATCCATTGCACTAATGGATTGGTCATCAGCTGGCTGTCTATGTCCCGCATCAATATAGACCAAAGTACAGAGGGTTAGGCTATGCTATTGTGCACCTACCTGATGCATCAGAAGGTGCGAGGCCCTTGCTAAATTCTGTGCACAGACTTTGAGATCTATACTTTAGACTGTATCTAAACCTGCTCCAACATGGACTGACATTCTGGCCTACTTTCAGCCGATGCGACTTGTCTGTCGCTGAACAGTCGCTTTTTATGTATTCAGCACCTATGTATAATGTTGTAAAAATGCTCTAGAAGCTAAAGTCGCAGAAATGTCACACATATTTGGCCTGCAACTTTCTGTGCGACAAATTCAGACAGGAAAAATCAGTATAAATCCTTAGAAAATTATCCCCCAGTGTCTCCATCTGCTGGCGGTATTGAATAAGCATTGCTGCACTGATGGGGTATGCATTAGACGAAAAAAAAGAAGAAAAAGAAGAATAATACGCCCAGAAAAGAGGCGAAAAGGAGAAAAACGTAAAAAAACGTGAAAAAAAAGTAAGAGGAAGAGAAGGGAAAAAAAGGTGGAAATGGGTTTAAAAGTGATTTCGGCGGAGAAATATATATATATATATATATATATATATATATATATATATATATATACGCGCACACACACACATATATATAAACGTATTCTCCGTTGAGATATTGCAGCCGCTGCTGTGTCCAGGCCCAGGAGCCTTAGCACTGTGCTGTGATGTCACTCAATACCACTGACATCACTAGGTGTAAACAACATCTCTCCTTTGCTGTGTATGTGACTATGGAGCTGTTTGGTGATGTCGTCTATTATGGCCTTCATAGAAGCAACAGGAGATTGTTGCATCCATCTAGAACCCTCAGAACTACAGTGCTATGATGTCACTCACTTCCACAGGCCTTGCAGAGTGTAAACAACAACAACCCAGCTTTGTTGTGTATGTAACCATAGGGATTTGTGATGTCACCTAGAACCTTCACAGCAGCGACAGCTTTATGAGGAGCATCAGCACTGCTCTGCCTGAGCAGAACCATCACCGCCATAGGTTGTCAAATAACCCGGATTTAACCCACACAGGTAAGTCCAATGGGGTGCAGGCATGTCCTCTATGCTTACAGCTTCCCGTGGGTGTTGGTTTGATACCGTTTGGGGACAGCCAAGGAGGCATCTGCAGGCAACAAAGGTAGGTGTGTGCTTGTGTGTGTGTTTCCTATGCAGATCCTAAGCCCAGTGTCACATGCAAGTAGGAGGAGTAAGAAGGGTTCCTGGCAAATCCGGGTTATGGATTGCATTTAAAAAGGCCCCGTGGGAGTGCAATGGGCCCCTGTCTTGCTGCTTAGCAATAATGGTATGGGTTTAGGTTCTGCTGTGTGTACTGGTGGTTGACTGCCCCCCAGCCCAGAGTGTGCATGGAAAATTGTCTGGCAGCCTCCCTGACAGCAAGCAGTGATAGTGCCCATGAAGGGGACCTTGTTGGGCCCGCCCCTTTCACGGTTATCGCTTCTCGGCCTTTTGGCTAAGATCAAGTGTAGTATCTGTTCTTATCAGTTTAATATCTGATACGTCCCCTATCTGGGGACCATATATTAAATGGATTTTTGAGAACGGGGGCCGATTTCGAAGCTTGCTTCCGTCGCCCTATGCATTGACCCGATATGGCAGTATCTTCGGGTACAGTGCACCACCCCCTTACAGGGTTAAAAAGAAAGATTCCTACTTTCATTGCTACCTGCTTGCTGGCTAGCCAGCTAGCCAGCCCTGTGGGCCTTGCTGCTGCAGCCAAAAAACAAAAGGTGGTGCTGCTGCTGCTGCTTCTGCTGCTTCTGCTTGTGTCTGGCCGCTGTTGGAGCGTCCAGGCACAGGACTTCTGCTGCTGCTGACTAAATGGCCTCCTTAATTGGATCATTTGAGTAGCCAGCACACCTGTGCAGGTAGGGCATGACATGATAGGCAGCTGCCTTGATAGCGGGTGGGTGCTGAATGTTCCTAATTGACAAAATAAGATTAATGCTTATGAAGAAATATAAAATCTCATCCCTTCCCCAATATCGCGCCACACCCCTACCCCTTAATTCCCTGGTTGAACTTGATGGACATATGTCTTTTTTCGACCGTACTAACTATGTAACTATGTAACATAACATGGGGGGGGGGGGGGGGTCTCCTGGCTGTTCACACAGGTGTGTCATTGCTGTACATTGACCATGCATTGCTTCTGTGGTATTGCAAAGGCAAAGACAAATGCTTCCAGCCATCCATTGCACTAATGGATTGGTCATCAGCTGGCTGTCTATGTCCCGCATCAATATAGACCAAAGTACAGAGGGTTAGGCTATGCTATTGTGCACCTACCTGATGCATCAGAAGGTGCGAGGCCCTTGCTAAATTCTGTGCACAGACTTTGAGATCTATACTTTAGACTGTATCTAAACCTGCTCCAACATGGACTGACATTCTGGCCTACTTTCAGCCGATGCGACTTGTCTGTCGCTGAACAGTCGCTTTTTATGTATTCAGCACCTATGTATAATGTTGTAAAAATGCTCTAGAAGCTAAAGTCGCAGAAATGTCACACATATTTGGCCTGCAACTTTCTGTGCGACAAATTCAGACAGGAAAAATCAGTATAAATCCTTAGAAAATTATCCCCCAGTGTCTCCATCTGCTGGCGGTATTGAATAAGCATTGCTGCACTGATGGGGTATGCATTAGACGAAAAAAAAGAAGAAAAAGAAGAATAATACGCCCAGAAAAGAGGCGAAAAGGAGAAAAACGTAAAAAAAACGTGAAAAAAAAGTAAGAGGAAGAGAAGGGAAAAAAAGGTGGAAATGGGTTTAAAAGTGATTTCGGCGGAGAAATATATATATATATATATATATATATATATATATATATATATATATATATATATATACGCGCACACACACACATATATATAAACGTATTCTCCGTTGAGATATTGCAGCCGCTGCTGTGTCCAGGCCCAGGAGCCTTAGCACTGTGCTGTGATGTCACTCAATACCACTGACATCACTAGGTGTAAACAACATCTCTCCTTTGCTGTGTATGTGACTATGGAGCTGTTTGGTGATGTCGTCTATTATGGCCTTCATAGAAGCAACAGGAGATTGTTGCATCCATCTAGAACCCTCAGAACTACAGTGCTATGATGTCACTCAACTTCCACAGGCCTTGCAGAGTGTAAACAACAACAACCCAGCTTTGTTGTGTATGTAACCATAGGGATTTGTGATGTCACCTAGAACCTTCACAGCAGCGACAGCTTTATGAGGAGCATCAGCACTGCTCTGCCTGAGCAGAACCATCACCGCCATAGGTTGTCAAATAACCCGGATTTAACCCACACAGGTAAGTCCAATGGGGTGCAGGCATGTCCTCTATGCTTACAGCTTCCCGTGGGTGTTGGTTTGATACCGTTTGGGGACAGCCAAGGAGGCATCTGCAGGCAACAAAGGTAGGTGTGTGCTTGTGTGTGTGTTTCCTATGCAGATCCTAAGCCCAGTGTCACATGCAAGTAGGAGGAGTAAGAAGGGTTCCTGGCAAATCCGGGTTATGGATTGCATTTAAAAAGGCCCCGTGGGAGTGCAATGGGCCCCTGTCTTGCTGCTTAGCAATAATGGTATGGGTTTAGGTTCTGCTGTGTGTACTGGTGGTTGACTGCCCCCCAGCCCAGAGTGTGCATGGAAAATTGTCTGGCAGCCTCCCTGACAGCAAGCAGTGATAGTGCCCATGAAGGGGACCTTGTTGGGCCCGCCCCTTTCACGGTTATCGCTTCTCGGCCTTTTGGCTAAGATCAAGTGTAGTATCTGTTCTTATCAGTTTAATATCTGATACGTCCCCTATCTGGGGACCATATATTAAATGGATTTTTGAGAACGGGGGCCGATTTCGAAGCTTGCTTCCGTCGCCCTATGCATTGACCCGATATGGCAGTATCTTCGGGTACAGTGCACCACCCCCTTACAGGGTTAAAAAGAAAGATTCCTACTTTCATTGCTACCTGCTTGCTGGCTAGCCAGCTAGCCAGCCCTGTGGGCCTTGCTGCTGCAGCCAAAAAACAAAAGGTGGTGCTGCTGCTGCTGCTTCTGCTGCTTCTGCTTGTGTCTGGCCGCTGTTGGAGCGTCCAGGCACAGGACTTCTGCTGCTGCTGACTAAATGGCCTCCTTAATTGGATCATTTGAGTAGCCAGCACACCTGTGCAGGTAGGGCATGACATGATAGGCAGCTGCCTTGATAGCGGGTGGGTGCTGAATGTTCCTAATTGACAAAATAAGATTAATGCTTATGAAGAAATATAAAATCTCATCCCTTCCCCAATATCGCGCCACACCCCTACCCCTTAATTCCCTGGTTGAACTTGATGGACATATGTCTTTTTTCGACCGTACTAACTATGTAACTATGTAACATAACATGGGGGGGGGGGGGGGGGGGGGTCTCCTGGCTGTTCACACAGGTGTGTCATTGCTGTACATTGACCATGCATTGCTTCTGTGGTATTGCAAAGGCAAAGACAAATGCTTCCAGCCATCCATTGCACTAATGGATTGGTCATCAGCTGGCTGTCTATGTCCCGCATCAATATAGACCAAAGTACAGAGGGTTAGGCTATGCTATTGTGCACCTACCTGATGCATCAGAAGGTGCGAGGCCCTTGCTAAATTCTGTGCACAGACTTTGAGATCTATACTTTAGACTGTATCTAAACCTGCTCCAACATGGACTGACATTCTGGCCTACTTTCAGCCGATGCGACTTGTCTGTCGCTGAACAGTCGCTTTTTATGTATTCAGCACCTATGTATAATGTTGTAAAAATGCTCTAGAAGCTAAAGTCGCAGAAATGTCACACATATTTGGCCTGCAACTTTCTGTGCGACAAATTCAGACAGGAAAAATCAGTATAAATCCTTAGAAAATTATCCCCCAGTGTCTCCATCTGCTGGCGGTATTGAATAAGCATTGCTGCACTGATGGGGTATGCATTAGACGAAAAAAAAGAAGAAAAAGAAGAATAATACGCCCAGAAAAGAGGCGAAAAGGAGAAAAACGTAAAAAAACGTGAAAAAAAAGTAAGAGGAAGAGAAGGGAAAAAAAGGTGGAAATGGGTTTAAAAGTGATTTCGGCGGAGAAATATATATATATATATATATATATATATATATATATATATATATACGCGCACACACACACATATATATAAACGTATTCTCCGTTGAGATATTGCAGCCGCTGCTGTGTCCAGGCCCAGGAGCCTTAGCACTGTGCTGTGATGTCACTCAATACCACTGACATCACTAGGTGTAAACAACATCTCTCCTTTGCTGTGTATGTGACTATGGAGCTGTTTGGTGATGTCGTCTATTATGGCCTTCATAGAAGCAACAGGAGATTGTTGCATCCATCTAGAACCCTCAGAACTACAGTGCTATGATGTCACTCACTTCCACAGGCCTTGCAGAGTGTAAACAACAACAACCCAGCTTTGTTGTGTATGTAACCATAGGGATTTGTGATGTCACCTAGAACCTTCACAGCAGCGACAGCTTTATGAGGAGCATCAGCACTGCTCTGCCTGAGCAGAACCATCACTGCCATAGGTTGTCAAATAACCCGGATTTAACCCACACAGGTAAGTCCAATGGGGTGCAGGCATGTCCTCTATGCTTACAGCTTCCCGTGGGTGTTGGTTTGATACCGTTTGGGGACAGCCAAGGAGGCATCTGCAGGCAACAAAGGTAGGTGTGTGCTTGTGTGTGTGTTTCCTATGCAGATCCTAAGCCCAGTGTCACATGCAAGTAGGAGGAGTAAGAAGGGTTCCTGGCAAATCCGGGTTATGGATTGCATTTAAAAAGGCCCCGTGGGAGTGCAATGGGCCCCTGTCTTGCTGCTTAGCAATAATGGTATGGGTTTAGGTTCTGCTGTGTGTACTGGTGGTTGACTGCCCCCCAGCCCAGAGTGTGCATGGAAAATTGTCTGGCAGCCTCCCTGACAGCAAGCAGTGATAGTGCCCATGAAGGGGACCTTGTTGGGCCCGCCCCTTTCACGGTTATCGCTTCTCGGCCTTTTGGCTAAGATCAAGTGTAGTATCTGTTCTTATCAGTTTAATATCTGATACGTCCCCTATCTGGGGACCATATATTAAATGGATTTTTGAGAACGGGGGCCGATTTCGAAGCTTGCTTCCGTCGCCCTATGCATTGACCCGATATGGCAGTATCTTCGGGTACAGTGCACCACCCCCTTACAGGGTTAAAAAGAAAGATTCCTACTTTCATTGCTACCTGCTTGCTGGCTAGCCAGCTAGCCAGCCCTGTGGGCCTTGCTGCTGCAGCCAAAAAACAAAAGGTGGTGCTGCTGCTGCTGCTTCTGCTGCTTCTGCTTGTGTCTGGCCGCTGTTGGAGCGTCCAGGCACAGGACTTCTGCTGCTGCTGACTAAATGGCCTCCTTAATTGGATCATTTGAGTAGCCAGCACACCTGTGCAGGTAGGGCATGACATGATAGGCAGCTGCCTTGATAGCGGGTGGGTGCTGAATGTTCCTAATTGACAAAATAAGATTAATGCTTATGAAGAAATATAAAATCTCATCCCTTCCCCAATATCGCGCCACACCCCTACCCCTTAATTCCCTGGTTGAACTTGATGGACATATGTCTTTTTTCGACCGTACTAACTATGTAACTATGTAACATAACATGGGGGGGGGGGGGGGGTCTCCTGGCTGTTCACACAGGTGTGTCATTGCTGTACATTGACCATGCATTGCTTCTGTGGTATTGCAAAGGCAAAGACAAATGCTTCCAGCCATCCATTGCACTAATGGATTGGTCATCAGCTGGCTGTCTATGTCCCGCATCAATATAGACCAAAGTACAGAGGGTTAGGCTATGCTATTGTGCACCTACCTGATGCATCAGAAGGTGCGAGGCCCTTGCTAAATTCTGTGCACAGACTTTGAGATCTATACTTTAGACTGTATCTAAACCTGCTCCAACATGGACTGACATTCTGGCCTACTTTCAGCCGATGCGACTTGTCTGTCGCTGAACAGTCGCTTTTTATGTATTCAGCACCTATGTATAATGTTGTAAAAATGCTCTAGAAGCTAAAGTCGCAGAAATGTCACACATATTTGGCCTGCAACTTTCTGTGCGACAAATTCAGACAGGAAAAATCAGTATAAATCCTTAGAAAATTATCCCCCAGTGTCTCCATCTGCTGGCGGTATTGAATAAGCATTGCTGCACTGATGGGGTATGCATTAGACGAAAAAAAAGAAGAAAAAGAAGAATAATACGCCCAGAAAAGAGGCGAAAAGGAGAAAAACGTAAAAAAACGTGAAAAAAAAGTAAGAGGAAGAGAAGGGAAAAAAAGGTGGAAATGGGTTTAAAAGTGATTTCGGCGGAGAAATATATATATATATATATATATATATATATATATATATATACGCGCACACACACACATATATATAAACGTATTCTCCGTTGAGATATTGCAGCCGCTGCTGTGTCCAGGCCCAGGAGCCTTAGCACTGTGCTGTGATGTCACTCAATACCACTGACATCACTAGGTGTAAACAACATCTCTCCTTTGCTGTGTATGTGACTATGGAGCTGTTTGGTGATGTCGTCTATTATGGCCTTCATAGAAGCAACAGGAGATTGTTGCATCCATCTAGAACCCTCAGAACTACAGTGCTATGATGTCACTCACTTCCACAGGCCTTGCAGAGTGTAAACAACAACAACCCAGCTTTGTTGTGTATGTAACCATAGGGATTTGTGATGTCACCTAGAACCTTCACAGCAGCGACAGCTTTATGAGGAGCATCAGCACTGCTCTGCCTGAGCAGAACCATCACCGCCATAGGTTGTCAAATAACCCGGATTTAACCCACACAGGTAAGTCCAATGGGGTGCAGGCATGTCCTCTATGCTTACAGCTTCCCGTGGGTGTTGGTTTGATACCGTTTGGGGACAGCCAAGGAGGCATCTGCAGGCAACAAAGGTAGGTGTGTGCTTGTGTGTGTGTTTCCTATGCAGATCCTAAGCCCAGTGTCACATGCAAGTAGGAGGAGTAAGAAGGGTTCCTGGCAAATCCGGGTTATGGATTGCATTTAAAAAGGCCCCGTGGGAGTGCAATGGGCCCCTGTCTTGCTGCTTAGCAATAATGGTATGGGTTTAGGTTCTGCTGTGTGTACTGGTGGTTGACTGCCCCCCAGCCCAGAGTGTGCATGGAAAATTGTCTGGCAGCCTCCCTGACAGCAAGCAGTGATAGTGCCCATGAAGGGGACCTTGTTGGGCCCGCCCCTTTCACGGTTATCGCTTCTCGGCCTTTTGGCTAAGATCAAGTGTAGTATCTGTTCTTATCAGTTTAATATCTGATACGTCCCCTATCTGGGGACCATATATTAAATGGATTTTTGAGAACGGGGGCCGATTTCGAAGCTTGCTTCCGTCGCCCTATGCATTGACCCGATATGGCAGTATCTTCGGGTACAGTGCACCACCCCCTTACAGGGTTAAAAAGAAAGATTCCTACTTTCATTGCTACCTGCTTGCTGGCTAGCCAGCTAGCCAGCCCTGTGGGCCTTGCTGCTGCAGCCAAAAAACAAAAGGTGGTGCTGCTGCTGCTGCTTCTGCTGCTTCTGCTTGTGTCTGGCCGCTGTTGGAGCGTCCAGGCACAGGACTTCTGCTGCTGCTGACTAAATGGCCTCCTTAATTGGATCATTTGAGTAGCCAGCACACCTGTGCAGGTAGGGCATGACATGATAGGCAGCTGCCTTGATAGCGGGTGGGTGCTGAATGTTCCTAATTGACAAAATAAGATTAATGCTTATGAAGAAATATAAAATCTCATCCCTTCCCCAATATCGCGCCACACCCCTACCCCTTAATTCCCTGGTTGAACTTGATGGACATATGTCTTTTTTCGACCGTACTAACTATGTAACTATGTAACATAACATGGGGGGGGGGGGGGGGTCTCCTGGCTGTTCACACAGGTGTGTCATTGCTGTACATTGACCATGCATTGCTTCTGTGGTATTGCAAAGGCAAAGACAAATGCTTCCAGCCATCCATTGCACTAATGGATTGGTCATCAGCTGGCTGTCTATGTCCCGCATCAATATAGACCAAAGTACAGAGGGTTAGGCTATGCTATTGTGCACCTACCTGATGCATCAGAAGGTGCGAGGCCCTTGCTAAATTCTGTGCACAGACTTTGAGATCTATACTTTAGACTGTATCTAAACCTGCTCCAACATGGACTGACATTCTGGCCTACTTTCAGCCGATGCGACTTGTCTGTCGCTGAACAGTCGCTTTTTATGTATTCAGCACCTATGTATAATGTTGTAAAAATGCTCTAGAAGCTAAAGTCGCAGAAATGTCACACATATTTGGCCTGCAACTTTCTGTGCGACAAATTCA
>NW_026608483.1:0-67000 GCF_029499605.1 Hyla sarda
ATATAAAGATATCTCCTGTATGATGGGGACATAATATATTGTATATAATATAATAATATAAAGATATCTCCTGTATGATGGTGACATAATATATTGTATATAATAATATAAAGATATCTCCTGTATGATGGGGACATAATATATTGTATATAATAATATAAAGATATCTCCTGTATGATGGGGACATAATATATTGTATATAATAATATAAAGATATCTCCTGTATGATGGTAACATAATATATTGTATATAATAATATAAAGATATCTCCTGTATGATGGTGACATAATATATTGTATATAATAATATAAAGATATCTCCTGTATGATGGGGACATAATATATTGTATATAATATAATAATATAAAGATATCTCCTGTATGATGGTGACATAATATATTGTATATAATAATATAAAGATATCTCCTGTATGATGGGGACATAATATATTGTATATAATAATATAAAGATATCTCCTGTATGATGGTGACATAATATATTGTATATAATAATATAAAGATATCTCCTGTATGATGGTGACATAATATATTGTATATAATAATATAAAGATATCTCCTGTATGATGGTGACATAATATATTGTATATAATAATATAAAGATATCTCCTGTATGATGGTGACATAATATATTGTATATAATAATATAAAGATATCTCCTGTATGATGGGGACATAATATATTGTATATAATAATATAAAGATATCTCCTGTATGATGGGGACATAATATATTGTATATAATATAATAATATAAAGATATCTCCTGTATGAGGGGGACATAATATATTGTATATAATAATATAAAGATATCTCCTGTATGATGGTGACATAATATATTGTATATAATAATATAAAGATATCTCCTGTATGATGGGGACATAATATATTGTATATAATAATATAAAGATATCTCCTGTATGATGGGGACATAATATATTGCATATAATATAATATAAAGATATCTCCTGTATGATGGTGACATAATATATTGTATATAATAATATAAAGATATCTCCTGTATGATGGTGACATAATATATTGTATATAATAATATAAAGATATCTCCTGTATGATGGGGACATAATATATTGCATATAATAATATAAAGATATCTCCTGTATGATGGGGACATAATATATTGTATATAATAATATAAAGATATCTCCTGTATGATGGTGACATAATATATTGTATATAATAATATAAAGACATCTCCTGTATGATGGGGACATAATATATTGTATATAATAATATAAAGATATCTCCTGTATGATGGGGACATAATATATTGTATATAATATAATATAAAGATATCTCCTGTATGATGGTGACATAATATATTGTATATAATAATATAAAGATATCTCCTGTATGATGGGGACATAATATATTGTATATAATAATATAAAGATATCTCCTGTATGATGGTGACATAATATATTGTATATAATAATATAAAGATATCTCCTGTATGATGGGGACATAATATATTGTATATAATAATATAAAGATATCTCCTGTATGATGGGGACATAATATATTGTATATAATAATATAAAGATATCTCCTGTATGATGGGGACATAATATATTGTATATAATAATATAAAGATATCTCCTGTATGATGGGGACATAATATATTGTATATAATAATATAAAGATATCTCCTGTATGATGGGGACATAATATATTGTATATAATAATATAAAGATATCTCCTGTATGATGGGGACATAATATATTGTATATAATAATATAAAGATATCTCCTGTATGATGGGGACATAATATATTGTATATAATATAATAATATAAAGATATCTCCTGTATGATGGTGATATAATATATTGTATATAATAATATAAAGATGTCTCCTGTATGATGAGGACATAATATATTGTATATAATAATATAAAGATATCTCCTGTATGATGGGGACATAATATATTGTATATAATAATATAAAGATATCTCCTGTATGATGGGGACATAATATATTGTATATAATATAAAGATATCTCCTGTATGATGGTGACATAATATATTGTATATAATAATATAAAGATATCTCCTGTATGATGGTGACATAATATATTGTATATAATAATATAAAGATATCTCCTGTATGATGGTGACATAATATATTGTATATAATAATATAAAGATATCTCCTGTATGATGGTGACATAATATATTGTATATAATAATATAAAGATATCTCCTGTATGATGGGGACATAATATATTGTATATAATAATATAAAGATATCTCCTGTATGATGGAAACATAATATATTGTATATAATAATATATAGATATCTCCTGTATGATGGTGACATAATATATTGTATATAATAATATAAAGATATCTCCTGTATGATGGTGACATAATATATTGTATATAATATAATAATATAAAGACATCTCCTGTATGATGGTGACATAAAATATTGTATATAATAATATAAAGATATCTCCTGTATGATGGGGACATAATATATTGTATATAATAATATAAAGATATCTCCTGTATGATGGTGACATAATATATTGTATATAATAATATAAAGATATCTCCTGTATGATGGGGATATAATATATTGTATATAATAATATAAAGATATCTCCTGTATGATGGTGACATAATATATTGTATATAATAATATAAAGATATCTCCTGTATGATGGGGACATAATATATTGTATATAATAATATAAAGATATCTCCTGTATGATGGTGACATAATATATTGTATATAATATAATATAAAGATATCTCCTGTATGATGGGGACATAATATATTGTATATAATAATATAAAGATATCTCCTGTATGATGGTGACATAATATATTGTATATAATAATATAAAGATATCTCCTGTATGATGGTGACATAATATATTGTATATAATAATATAAAGATATCTCCTGTATGATGAGGACATAATATATTGTATATAATAATATAAAGATATCTCCTGTATGATGGGGACATAATATATTGTATATAATAATATAAAGATATCTCCTGTATGATGGTGACATAATATATTGTATATAATAATATAAAGATATCTCCTGTATGATTGGGACATAATATATTGTATATAATATAAAGATATCTCCTGTATGATGGAGACATAATATATTGTATATAATAATATAAAGATATCTCCTGTATGATGGGGACATAATATATTGTATATAATATAATAATATAAAGATATCTCCTGTATGATGGGGACATAATATATTGTATATAATAATATAAAGATATCTCCTGTATGATGGGGACATAATATATTGTATATAATAATATAAAGATATATCCTGTATGATGGTGACATAATATATTGTATATAATAGTATAAAGATATCTCCTGTATGATGGTGACATAATATATTGTATATAATATAATAATATAAAGATATCTCCTGTATGATGGTGACATAATATATTGTATATAATAATATAAAGATATCTCCTGTATGATGGGGACATAATATATTGTATATAATAATATAAAGATATCTCCTGTATGATGGGGACATAATATATTGTATATAATAATATAAAGATATCTCCTGTATGATGGGGACATAATATATTGTATATAATATAAAGATATCTCCTGTATGATGAGGACATAATATATTGTATATAATATAAAGATATCTCCTGTATGATGGGGACATAATATATTGTATATAATAATATAAAGATATCTCCTGTATGATGGTGACATAATATATTGTATATAATAATATAAAGATATCTCCTGTATGATGGGGACATAATATATTGTATATAATATAATAATATAAAGATATCTCCTGTATGATGGTGACATAATATATTGTATATAATAATATAAAGATATCTCCTGTATGATGGTGACATAATATATTGTATATAATAATATAAAGATATCTCCTGTATGATGGTGACATAATATATTGTATATAATAATATAAAGATATCTCCTGTATGATGGAAATATAATATATTGTATATAATAATATAAAGATATCTCCTGTATGATGGTGACATAATATATTGTATATAATAATATAAAGATATCTCCTGTATGATGGTGACATAATATATTGTATATAATAATATAAAGATATCTCCTGTATGATGGTGACATAATATATTGTATATAATAATATAAAAATATCTCCTGTATGATGAGGACATCATATATTGTATATAATAATATAAAGATATCTCCTGTATGATGGTGACATAATATATTGTATATAATAATATAAAGATATCTCCTGTATGATGGTGACATAATATATTGTATATAATAATATAAAGATATCTCCTGTATGATGGAAATATAATATATTGTATATAATAATATAAAGATATCTCCTGTATGATGGTGACATAATATATTGTATATAATAATATAAAGATATCTCCTGTATGATGGGGACATAATATATTGTATATAATAATATAAAGATATCTCCTGTATGATGAGGACATAATATATTGTATATAATAATATAAAGATATCTCCTGTATGATGGTGACATAATATATTGTATATAATAATATAAAGATATCTCCTGTATGATGGGGACATAATATATTGTATATAATAATATAAAGATATCTCCTGTATGATGGTGACATAATATATTGTATATAATAATATAAAGATATCTCCTGTATGATGGGGACATAATATATTGTATATTATAATATAAAGATATCTCCTGTATGATGGTGACATAATATATTGTATATAATATAATAATATAAAGATATCTCCTGTATGATGGTGACATAATATATTGTATATAATAATATAAAGATATCTCCTGTATGATGGTGACATAATATATTGTATATAATATAATAATATAAAGATATCTCCTGTATGATGGGGACATAATATATTGTATATAATAATATAAAGATATCTCCTGTATGATGGGGACATAATATATTGTATATAATATAATAATATAAAGATATCTCCTGTATGATGGTGACATAATATATTGTATATAATATAATAATATAAAGATATCTCCTGTATGATGGGGACATAATATATTGTATATAATAATATAAAGATATCTCCTGTATGATGGTGACATAATATATTGTATATAATAATATAAAGATATCTCCTGTATAATGGAGACATAATATATTGTATATAATAATATAAAGATATCTCCTGTATGATGGGGACATAATGTATTGTATATAATAATATAAAGATATCTCCTGTATGATGGGGACATAATATATTGTATATAATAATATAAAGATATCTCCTGTATGATGGTGACATAATATATTGTATATAATAATATAAAGATATCTCCTGTATGATGGTGACATAATATATTGTATATAATATAATAATATAAAGATATCTCCTGTATGATGGTGACATAATATATTGTATATAATAATATAAAGATATTTCCTGTATGATGGTGACATAATATATTGTATATAATAATATAAAGATATCTCCTGTATGATGAGGACATAATATATTGTATATAATAATATAAAGATATCTCCTGTATGATGGGGACATAATATATTGTATATAATAATATAAAGATATCTCCTGTATGATGAGGACATAATATATTGTATATAATAATATAAAGATATCTCCTGTATGATGGGGACATAATATATTGTATATAATAATATAAAGATATCTCCTGTATGATGGGGACATAATATATTGTATATAATATAATAATATAAAGATATCTCCTGTATGATGAGGACATAATATATTGTATATAATAATATAAAGATATCTCCTGTATGATGGGGACATAATATATTGTATATAATAATATAAAGATATCTCCTGTATGATGGGGACATAATATATTGTATATAATAATATAAAGATATCTCCTGTATGATGGGGACATAATATATTGTATATAATAATATAAAGATATCTCCTGTATGATGGGGACATAATATATTGTATATAATAATATAAAGATATCTCCTGTATGATGGGGACATAATATATTGTATATAATAATATAAAGATATCTCCTGTATGATGGGGACATAATATATTGTATATAATAATATAAAGATATCTCCTGTATGATGGGGACATAATATATTGTATATAATAATATAAAGATATCTCCTGTATGATGGTGACATAATATATTGTATATAATAATATAATGATATCTCATGTATGATGGGGACATAATATATTGTATATAATAAAATAAAGATATCTCCTGTATGATGGTGACATAATATATTGTATATAATAATATAAAGATATCTCATGTATGATGGGGACATAATATATTGTATATAATAATATAAAGATATCTCCTGTATGATGGTGACATAATATATTGTATATAATAATATAAAGATATCTCCTGTATGATGGTGACATAATATATTGTATATAATAATATAATGATATCTCCTGTATGATGGGGACATAATATATTGTATATAATAATATAAAGATATCTCCTGTATGATGGTGACATAATAAATTGTATATAATATAATAATATAAAGATATCTCCTGTATGATGGTGACATAATATATTGTATATAATAATATAAAGATATCTCCTGTATGATGGTGACATAATATATTGTATATAATAATATAAAGATATCTCCTGTATGATGGTGACATAATATATTGTATATAATAATATAAAGATATCTCCTGTATGATGGGGACATAATATATTGTATATAATAATATAAAGATATCTCCTGTATGATGGGGACATAATATATTGTATATAATAACATAAAGATATCTCCTGTATGATGGTGACATAATATATTGTATATAATAACATAAAGATATCTCCTGTATGATAGTGACATAATATATTGTATATAATAATATAAAGATATCTCCTGTATGATGGGGACATAATATATTGTATATAATAATGATATCTCCTGTATGATAGTGACATAATATATTGTATATAATAATATAAAGATGTCTCCTGTATGATGGTGACATAATATATTGTATATAATATAATAATATAAAGATGTCTCCTGTATGATGGTGACATAATATATTGTATATAATAATATAAAGATATCTCCTGTATGATGGTGACATAATATATTGTATATAATAATATAAAGATATCTCCTGTATGATGGGGACATAATATATTGTATATGATAATATAAAGATATCTCCTGTATGATGGGGACATAATATATTGTATATAATATAATAATATAAAGATATTTCCTGTATGATGGTGACATAATATATTGTATATAATATAATAATATAAAGATATCTCCTGTATGATGGTGACATAATATATTGTATATAATAATATAAAGATATCTCCTGTATGATGGGGACATAATATATTGTATATGATAATATAAAGATATCTCCTGTATGATGGTGACATAATATATTGTATATAATATAATAATATAAAGATATCTCCTGTATGATGGTGACATAATATATTGTATATAATATAATAATATAAAGATATCTCCTGTATGATGGTGACATAATATATTGTATATAATATAATAATATAAAGATATCTCCTGTATGATGGTGACATAATATATTGTATATAATAATATAAAGATATCTCCTGTATGATGGTGACATAATATATTGTATATAATATAATAATATAAAGATATCTCCTGTATGATGGTGACATAATATATTGTATATAATATAATAATATAAAGATATCTCCTGTATGATGGGGACATAATATATTGTATATAATAATATAAAGATATCTCCTGTATGATGGTGACATAATATATTGTATATAATATAATAATATAAAGATATCTCCTGTATGATGGTGACATAATATATTGTATATAATAATATAAAGATATCTCCTGTATGATGGTGACATAATATATTGTATATAATAATATAAAGATATCTCCTGTATGATGGGGACATAATATATTGTATATACCCGTATATACTCGAGTATAAGCCGAGTTTTTCAGCACGATTTTTTTCGTGCTGAAAACACCCCCCTCGGCTTATACTCGAGTGAACTCCCCCACCCGCAGTGGTCTTCAACCTGCGGACTTCCAGAGGTTTCAAAACTACAACTCCCAGCAAGCCAGGGCAGCCATCGGCTGTCCGGGCTTGCTGGGAGTTGTAGTTTTGAAACCTCCGGAGGTCCGCAGGTTGAAGACTACTGCGGCCTTCAACATCATCCAGCCCCCTCTCACCCCCTTTAGTTCTGAGTACTCACCTCCGCTCGGCGCTGGTCCGGTCCTGCAGGGCTGTCCGGTAAGGAGGTGGTCCGGTGAGGAGGTGGTCCGGGCTGCTATCTTCACCGGGGAGGCCTCTTCTAAGCGCTTCGGGCCCGGCCTCAGAATAGTCACGTTGCCTTGACAACGACGCAGATGCGTCGTTGTCAAGGCAACGGCTCTATTCCGGGCCGGAAGCGCGGAGAAGAGGCGCCCCCGGTGAAGATAGCAGCCCGGACCACCTCCTCACCGGACCACCTCCTTACCGGACAGCCCTGCAGGACCGGACCAGCGCCGAGCGGAGGTGAGTACTCAGAACTAAAGGGGGTGAGAGGGGGCTGGATGATGTTAAAGGCTGCAGTGGTCTTCAACCTGCGGACCTCCGGAGGTTTCAAAACTACAACTCCCAGCAAGCCCGGACAGCCGATGGCTGCCCTGGCTTGCTGGGAGTTGTAGTTTTGAAACCTCTTGAGGTCCGCAGGTTGAAGACCACTGAGGGCGAAGGATGAGAAGAGGATGATGAAGGGGGGGGGGTGTGGGGATGATGAAGGGGGGTGGGGATGATGAAGGGGGGGGTGTGGGATGATTACAAGGGGATGATGAAGGGGGGATGTGTGGGATGATAAGGGGATGTGTGGGATGATGACAAGGGGATGATGAAGGGGGGATGTGTGGGATGATAAGGGGATGATGAAGGGGGGATGTGTGGGATGATGACAAGGGGATGATGAAGGGGGGATGTGTGGGATGATAAGGGGATGTGTGGGATGATGACAAGGGGATGATGAAGGGGGGATGTGTGGGATGATAAGGGGATGATGAAGGTGGGATGTGTGGGATGATGACAAGGGGATGATGAAGGGGGGATGTGTGGGATGATAAGGGGATGATGAAGGGGGGATGTGTGGGATGATGACAAGGGGATGATGAAGGGGGGATGTGTGGGATAAGGGGATGTGTGGGATGATGACAAGGGGATGATGAAGGGGGGATGTGTGGGATAAGGGGATGTGTGGGATGATGACAAGGGGATGATGAAGGGGGGATGTGTGGGATGATAAGGGGATGTGTGGGATGATAAGGGGATGTGTGGGATGATGACAAGGGGATGATGAAGGGGGGATGTGTGGGATGATGACAAGGGGATGATGAGGATGTTAATGACGGGTCTGGATGATGACAGGGGGGGATGAGGTATTTCCCACCCTAGGCTTATACTCGAGTCAATAACTTTTCCTGGGATTTTGGGTTGAAATTAGGGGTCTCGGCTTATACTCGGGTCGGCTTATACTCGAGTATATACGGTAATTATATAAAGATATCTCCTGTATGATGGTGACATAATATATTGTATATAATAATATAAAGATATCTCCTGTATGATGGGGACATAATATATTGTATATAATAATATAAAGATATCTCCTGTATGATGGGGACATAATATATTGTATATAATAATATAAAGATATCTCCTGTATGATGGGGACATAATATATTGTATATAATATAATAATATAAAGATATCTCCTGTATGATGGGGACATAATATATTGTATATAATATAATAATATAAAGATATCTCCTGTATGATGGGGACATAATATATTGTATATAATAATATAAAGATATCTCCTGTATGATGGTGACATAATATATTGTATATAATAATATAAAGATATCTCCTGTATGATGGGGACATAATATATTGTATATAATAATATAAAGATATCTCCTGTATGATGGGGACATAATATATTGTATATAATAATATAAAGATATCTCCTGTATGATGGTGACATAATATATTGTATATAATAATATAAAGATATCTCCTGTATGATGGTGACATAATATATTGTATATAATATATAATATAAAGATATCTCCTGTATGATGGTGACATAATATATTGTATATAATAATATAAAGATATCTCCTGTATGATGGTGACATAATATATTGTATATAATAATATAAAGATATCTCCTGTATGATGGGGACATAATATATTGTATATAATAATATAAAGATATCTCCTGTATGATGGGGACATAATATATTGTATATAATATAAAGATATCTCCTGTATGATGAGGACATAATATATTGTATATAATATAAAGATATCTCCTGTATGATGGGGACATAATATATTGTATATAATAATATAAAGATATCTCCTGTATGATGGTGACATAATATATTGTATATAATAATATAAAGATATCTCCTGTATGATGGTGACATAATATATTGTATATAATATAATAATATAAAGATATCTCCTGTATGATGGGGACATAATATATTGTATATAATATAATAATATAAAGATATCTCCTGTATGATGGTGACATAATATATTGTATATAATAATATAAAGATATCTCCTGTATGATGGTGACATAATATATTGTATATAATAATATAAAGATATCTCCTGTATGATGGTGACATAATATATTGTATATAATAATATAAAGATATCTCCTGTATGATGGTGACATAATATATTGTATATAATAATATAAGATATCTCCTGTATGATGGGGACATAATATATTGTATATACCCGTATATACTCGAGTATAAGCCGAGTTTTTCAGCACGATTTTTTTCGTGCTGAAAACACCCCCCTCGGCTTATACTCGAGTGAACTCCCCCACCCGCAGTGGTCTTCAACCTGCGGACTTCCAGAGGTTTCAAAACTACAACTCCCAGCAAGCCAGGGCAGCCATCGGCTGTCCGGGCTTGCTGGGAGTTGTAGTTTTGAAACCTCCGGAGGTCCGCAGGTTGAAGACTACTGCGGCCTTCAACATCATCCAGCCCCCTCTCACCCCCTTTAGTTCTGAGTACTCACCTCCGCTCGGCGCTGGTCCGGTCCTGCAGGGCTGTCCGGTAAGGAGGTGGTCCGGTGAGGAGGTGGTCCGGGCTGCTATCTTCACCGGGGAGGCCTCTTCTAAGCGCTTCGGGCCCGGCCTCAGAATAGTCACGTTGCCTTGACAACGACGCAGATGCGTCGTTGTCAAGGCAACGGCTCTATTCCGGGCCGGAAGCGCGGAGAAGAGGCGCCCCCGGTGAAGATAGCAGCCCGGACCACCTCCTCACCGGACCACCTCCTTACCGGACAGCCCTGCAGGACCGGACCAGCGCCGAGCGGAGGTGAGTACTCAGAACTAAAGGGGGTGAGAGGGGGCTGGATGATGTTAAAGGCTGCAGTGGTCTTCAACCTGCGGACCTCCGGAGGTTTCAAAACTACAACTCCCAGCAAGCCCGGACAGCCGATGGCTGCCCTGGCTTGCTGGGAGTTGTAGTTTTGAAACCTCTTGAGGTCCGCAGGTTGAAGACCACTGAGGGCGAAGGATGAGAAGAGGATGATGAAGGGGGGGGGGGTGTGTGGGGATGATGAAGGGGGGTGGGGATGATGAAGGGGGGGGTGTGGGATGATTACAAGGGGATGATGAAGGGGGGATGTGTGGGATGATAAGGGGATGTGTGGGATGATGACAAGGGGATGATGAAGGGGGGGATGTGTGGGATGATAAGGGGATGATGAAGGGGGGATGTGTGGGATGATGACAAGGGGATGATGAAGGGGGGATGTGTGGGATGATAAGGGGATGTGTGGGATGATGACAAGGGGATGATGAAGGGGGGATGTGTGGGATGATAAGGGGATGATGAAGGTGGGATGTGTGGGATGATGACAAGGGGATGATGAAGGGGGGATGTGTGGGATGATAAGGGGATGATGAAGGGGGGATGTGTGGGATGATGACAAGGGGATGATGAAGGGGGGATGTGTGGGATAAGGGGATGTGTGGGATGATGACAAGGGGATGATGAAGGGGGGATGTGTGGGATAAGGGGATGTGTGGGATGATGACAAGGGGATGATGAAGGGGGGATGTGTGGGATGATGACAAGGGGATGATGAGGATGTTAATGACGGGTCTGGATGATGACAGGGGGGGATGAGGTATTTCCCACCCTAGGCTTATACTCGAGTCAATAACTTTTCCTGGGATTTTGGGTTGAAATTAGGGGTCTCGGCTTATACTCGGGTCGGCTTATACTCGAGTATATACGGTAATTATATAAAGATATCTCCTGTATGATGGTGACATAATATATTGTATATAATAATATAAAGATATCTCCTGTATGATGGTGACATAATATATTGTATATAATAATATAAAGATATCTCATGTATGATGGTGACATAATATATTGTATATAATAATATAAAGATATCTCCTGTATGATGGTGACATAATATATTGTATATAATATAATAATATAAAGATATCTCCTGTATGATGGGGACATAATATATTGTATATAATATAATAATATAAAGATATCTCCTGTATGATGGGGACATAATATATTGTATATAATAATATAAAGATATCTCCTGTATGATGGTGACATAATATATTGTATATAATAATATAAAGATATCTCCTGTATGATGGGGACATAATATATTGTATATAATAATATAAAGATATCTCCTGTATGATGGTGACATAATATATTGTATATAATAATATAAAGATATCTCCTGTATGATGGTGACATAATATATTGTATATAATAATATAAAGATATCTCCTGTATGATGGGGACATAATATATTGTATATAATATAATAATATAAAGATATCTCCTGTATGATGGGGACATAATATATTGTATATAATATAATAATATAAAGATATCTCCTGTATGATGGGGACATAATATATTGTATATAATAATATAAAGATATCTCCTGTATGATGGTGACATAATATATTGTATATAATAATATAAAGATATCTCCTGTATGATGGGGACATAATATATTGTATATAATAATATAAAGATATCTCCTGTATGATGGGGACATAATATATTGTATATAATAATATAAAGATATCTCCTGTATGATGGTGACATAATATATTGTATATAATAATATAAAGATATCTCCTGTATGATGGTGACATAATATATTGTATATAATATAATAATATAAAGATATCTCCTGTATGATGGTGACATAATATATTGTATATAATAATATAAAGATATCTCCTGTATGATGGGGACATAATATATTGTATATAATAATATAAAGATATCTCCTGTATGATGGGGACATAATATATTGTATATAATAATATAAAGATATCTCCTGTATGATGGGGACATAATATATTGTATATAATAATATAAAGATATCTCCTGTATGATGGGGACATAATATATTGTATATAATATAATAATATAAAGATGTCTCCTGTATGATGGGGACATAATATATTGTATATAATAATATAAAGATATCTCCTGTATGATGGGGACATAATATATTGTATATAATAATATAAAGATATCTCCTGTATGATGGGGACATAATATATTGTATATAATATAATAATATAAAGATATCTCCTGTATGATGGTGACATAATATATTGTATATAATAATATAAAGATATCTCCTGTATGATGGGGACATAATATATTGTATATAATATTATAAAGATATCTCCTGTATGATGGTGACATAATATATTGTATATAATAATATAAAGATATCTCCTGTATGATGGTGACATAATATATTGTATATAATAATATAAAGATATCTCCTGTATGATGGGAGACATAATATATTGTATATAATATAATAATATAAAGATATCTCCTGTATGATGGTGACATAATATATTGTATATAATAATAATATAAAGATATCACCTGTATGATGGTGACATAATATATTGTATATAATAATATAAAGATATCTCCTGTATGATGGGGACATAATATATTGTATATAATAATATAAAGATATCTCCTGTATGATGGTGACATAATATATTGTATATAATAATATAAAGATATCTCCTGTATGATGGAGACATAATATATTGTATATAATAATATAAAGATATCTCCTGTATGATGGTGACATAATATATTGTATATAATAATATAAAGATATCTCCTGTATGATGGTGACATAATATATTGTATATAATAATATAAAGATATCTCCTGTATGATGGAGACATAATATATTGTATATAATATAATAATATAAAGATATCTCCTGTATGATGGTGACATAATATATTGTATATAATAATATAAAGATATCTCCTGTATGATGGGGACATAATATATTGTATATAATATAATAATATAAAGATATCTCCTGTATGATGGGGACATAATATATTGTATATAATAATATAATGATATCTCCTGTATGATGGTGACATAATATATTGTATATAATAATATAAAGATATCTCCTGTATGATGGTGACATGATATATTGTATATAATAATATAAAGATATCTCCTGTATGATGGGGACATAATATATTGTATATAATAATATAAAGATATCTCCTGTATGATGGTGACATAATATATTGTATATAATAATATAAAGATATCTCCTGTATGATGGTGACATAATATATTGTATATAATAATATAATATAAAGATATCTCCTGTATGATGGTGACATGATATATTGTATGTAATATAATAATATAAAGATATCTCCTGTATGATGGTGACATAATATATTGTATGTAATATAATAATATAAAGATATCTCCTGTATGATGGTGACATAATATATTGTATGTAATATAATAATATAAAGATATTTCCTGTATGATGGGGACATAATATATTGTATATAATAATATAAAGATATCTCCTGTATGATGGTGACATAATATATTGTATATAATAATATAAAGATATCTCCTGTATGATGGTGACATAATATATTGTATATAATAATATAAAGATATCTCCTGTATGATGGTGACATAATATATTGTATATAATAATATAAAGATATCTCCTGTATGATGGTGACATAATATATTGTATATAATAATATAAAGATATCTCCTGTATGATGGTGACATAATATATTGTATATAATAATATAAAGATATCTCCTGTATGATGGTGACATAATATATTGTATATAATAATATAATATAAAGATATCTCCTGTATGATGGTGACATAATATATTGTATATATATAATAATATAAAGATATCTCCTGTATGATGGTGACATAATATATTGTATATAATATAATAATATAAAGATATCTCCTGTATGATGGTGACATAATATATTGTATATAATATAATAATATAAAGATATCTCCTGTATGATGGTGACATAATATATTGTATATAATATAATAATATAAAGATATCTCCTGTATGATGGTGACATAATATATTGTATATAATATAATAATATAAAGATATCTCCTGTATGATGGGGACATAATTTATTGTATATAATAATATAAAGATATCTCCTGTATGATGGTGACATAATATATTGTATATAATAATATAAAGATATCTCCTGTATGATGGTGACATAATATATTGTATATAATATAATAATATAAAGATATCTCCTGTATGATGGGGACATAGTATATTGTATATAATAATATAAAGATATCTCCTGTATGATGGGGACATAATATATTGTATATAATAATATAAAGATATCTCCTGTATGATGGGGACATAATATATTGTATATAATAATATAAAGATATCTCCTGTATGATGGTGACATAATATATTGTATATAATAATATAAAGATATCTCCTGTATGATGGTGACATAATATATTGTATATAATATAATAATATAAAGATATCTCCTGTATGATGGTGACATAATATATTGTATATAATAATATAAAGATATCTCCTGTATGATGGGGGACATAATATATTGTATATAATAATATAAAGATATCTCCTGTATGATGGGGACATAATATATTGTATATAATAATATAAAGATATCTCCTGTATGATGGGGACATAATATATTGTATATAATAATATAAAGATATCTCCTGTATGATGGGGACATAATATATTGTATATAATAATATAAAGATATCTCCTGTATGATGGGGACATAATATATTGTATATAATAATATAAAGATATCTCCTGTATGATGGGGACATAATATATTGTCATATAATATAATAATATAAAGATGTCTCCTGTATGATGGGGACATAATATATTGTATATAATAATATAAAGATATCTCCTGTATGATGGGGACATAATATATTGTATATAATAATATAAAGATATCTCCTGTATGATGGTGACATAATATATTGTATATAATAATATAAAGATATCTCCTGTATGATGGGGACATAATATATTGTATATAATAATATAAAGATATCTCCTGTATGATGGAGACATAATATATTGTATATAATATAATAATATAAAGATATCTCCTGTATGATGGTGACATAATATATTGTATATAATAATATAAAGATATCTCCTGTATGATGGGGACATAATATATTGTATATAATAATATAAAGATATCTCCTGTATGATGGAGACATAATATATTGTATATAATATAATAATATAAAGATATCTCCTGTATGATGGGGACATAATATATTGTATATAATATTATAAAGATATCTCCTGTATGATGGGGACATAATATATTGTATATAATATAATAATATAAAGATATCTCCTGTATGATGGTGACATAATATATTGTATATAATAATATATAGATATCTCCTGTATGATGGGGACATAATATATTGTATATAATAATATAAAGATATCTCCTGTATGATGGGGACATAATATATTGTATATAATATAATAATATAAAGATATCTCCTGTATGATGGGGACATAATATATTGTATATAATAATATAAAGATATCTCCTGTATGATGGTGACATAATATATTGTATATAATATAATAATATAAAGATATCTCCTGTATGATGGGGACATAATATATTGTATATAATATAATAATATAAAGATATTTCCTGTATGATGGGGACATAATATATTGTATATAATAATATAAAGATATCTCCTGTATGATGGGGACATAATATATTGTATATAATAATATAAAGATATCTCCTGTATGATGGTGACATAATATATTGTATATAATAATATAAAGATATCTCCTGTATGATGGTGACATAATATATTGTATATAATAATATAAAGATATCTCCTGTATGATGGTGACATAATATATTGTATATAATAATATAAAGATATCTCCTGTATGATGGAGACATAATATATTGTATATAATATAATAATATAAAGATATCTCCTGTATGATGGTGACATAATATATTGTATATAATAATAATATAAAGATATCACCTGTATGATGGTGACATAATATATTGTATATAATAATATAAAGATATCTCCTGTATGATGGTGACATAATATATTGTATATAATAAATATAAAGATATCTCCTGTATGATGGTGACATAATATATTGTATATAATAATATAAAGATATCTCCTGTATGATGGAGACATAATATATTGTATATAATAATATAAAGATATCTCCTTTATGATGGTGACATAATATATTGTATATAATAATATAAAGATATCTCCTGTATGATGGTGACATAATATATTGTATATAATAATATAAAGATATCTCCTGTATGATGGAGACATAATATATTGTATATAATATAATAATATAAAGATATCTCCTGTATGATGGTGACATAATATATTGTATATAATAATATAAAGATATCTCCTGTATGATGGGGACATAATATATTGTATATAATATAATAATATAAAGATATCTCCTGTATGATGGGGACATAATATATTGTATATAATAATATAAAGATATCTCCTGTATGATGGTGACATAATATATTGTATATAACATGATAATATAAAGATATCTCCTGTGTGATGGTGATATAATATATTGTGTATAATAATATAAAGATATCTCCTGTATGATGGGGACATAATATATTGTATATAATAATATAAAGATAATCTCCTGTATGATGGTGACATAATATATTGTATATAATAATATAAAGATATTTCCTGTATGATGGGGACATAATATATTGTATATAATAATATAAAGATATCTCCTGTATGATGGTGACATAATATATTGTATATAATAATATAAAGATATCTCCTGTATGATGGTGACATAATATATTGTATATAATAATATAAAGATATCTCCTGTATGATGGGGACATAATATATTGTATATAATAATATAAAGATATCTCCTGTATGATGGTGACATAATATATTGTATATAATAAATAATATAAAGATATCTCCTGTATGATGGTGACATGATATATTGTATGTAATATAATAATATAAAGATATCTCCTGTATGATGGTGACATAATATATTGTATGTAATATAATAATATAAAGATATCTCCTGTATGATGGTGACATAATATATTGTATGTAATATAATAATATAAAGATATTTCCTGTATGATGGGGACATAATATATTGTATATAATAATATAAAGATATCTCCTGTATGATGGTGACATAATATATTGTATATATAATAATAAAGATATCTCCTGTATGATGGTGACATAATATATTGTATATAATAATATAAAGATATCTCCTGTATGATGGTGACATAATATATTGTATATAATAATATAAAGATATCTCCTGTATGATGGTGACATAATATATTGTATATAATAATATAAAGATATCTCCTGTATGATGGGGACATAATATATTGTATATAATAATATAAAGATATCTCCTGTATGATGGTGACATAATATATTGTATATAATATAATATAAAGATATCTCCTGTATGATGGGGACATAATATATTGTATATAATAATATAAAGATATCTCCTGTATGATGGGGACATAATATATTGTATATAATAATATAAAGATATCTCCTGTATGATGGTGACATAATATATTGTATATAATAATATAAAGATATCTCCTGTATGATGGGTGACATAATATATTGTATATAATAATATAAAGATATCTCCTGTATGATGGTGACATAATATATTGTATATAATAATATAAAGATATCTCCTGTATGATGGTGACATAATATATTGTATATAATAATATAATATAAAGATATCTCCTGTATGATGGTGACATAATATATTGTATATAATATAATAATATAAAGATATCTCCTGTATGATGGTGACATAATATATTGTATATAATATAATAATATAAAGATATCTCCTGTATGATGGTGACATAATATATTGTATATAATAATATAAAGATATCTCCTGTATGATGGGGACATAATATATTGTATATAATAATATAAAGATATCTCCTGTATGATGGTGACATAATATATTGTATATAATAATATAAAGATATCTCCTGTATGATGGTGACATAATATATTGTATATAATATAGTAATATAAAGATATCTCCTGTATGATGGGGACATAGTATATTGTATATAATAATATAAAGATATCTCCTGTATGATGGGGACATAATATATTGTATATAATAATATAAAGATATTTCCTGTATGATGGTGACATAATATATTGTATATAATAATATAAAGATATCTCCTGTATGATGGTGACATAATATATTGTATATAATAATATAAAGATATCTCCTGTATGATGGGGACATAATATATTGGATATAATAATATAAAAATATCTCCTGTATGATGGTGACATAATATATTGTATATAATATAATAATATAAAGATATCTCCTGTATGATGGGGACATAATATATTGTATATAATATAATAATATAAAGATATCTCCTGTATGATGGGGACATAATATATTGTATATAATATAATAATATAAAGATATCTCCTGTATGATGGGGACATAATATATTGTATATAATAATATAAAGATATCTCCTGTATGATGGTGACATAATATATTGTATATAATAATATAAATATATCTCCTGTATGATGGTGACATAATATATTGTATATAATATAATAATATAAAGATATCTCCTGTATGATGGTGACATAATATATTGTATATAATAATATAAAGATATCTCCTGTATGATGGGGACATAATATATTGTATATAATAATATAAAGATATCTCCTGTATGATGGTGACATAATATATTGTATATAATAATATAAAGATATCTCCTGTATGATGGGGACATAATATATTGTATATAATAATATAAAGATATCTCCTGTATGATGGTGACATAATATATTGTATATATAAATATAAAGATATCTCCTGTATGATGGGGACATAATATATTGTATATAATAATATAAAGATATCTCCTGTATGATGGGGACATAATATATTGTATATAATATAATAATATAAAGATATCTCCTGTATGATGGTGACATAATATATTGTATATAATAATATAAAGATATCTCCTGTATGATGGAAATATAATATATTGTATATAATAATATAAAGATATCTCCTGTATGATGGTGACATAATATATTGTATATAATAATATAAAGATATCTCCTGTATGATGGTGACATAATATATTGTATATAATAATATAAAGATATCTCCTGTATGATGGGGACATAATATATTGTATATTATAATATAAAGATATCTCCTGTATGATGGTGACATAATATATTGTATATAATATAATAATATAAAGATATCTCCTGTATGATGGTGACATAATATATTGTATATAATAATATAAAGATATCTCCTGTATGATGGTGACATAATATATTGTATATAATATAATAATATAAAGATATCTCCTGTATGATGGGGACATAATATATTGTATATAATAATATAAAGATATCTCCTGTATGATGGGGACATAATATATTGTATATAATATAATAATATAAAGATATCTCCTGTATGATGGTGACATAATATATTGTATATAATAATATAAAGATATCTCCTGTATGATGGTGACATAATATATTGTATATAATAATATAAAGATATCTCCTGTATGATGGGGACATAATATATTGTATATAATAATATAAAGATATCTCCTGTATGATGGTGACATAATATATTGTATATAATAATATAAAGATATCTCCTGTATAATGGAGACATAATATATTGTATATAATAATATAAAGATATCTCCTGTATGATGGGGACATAATGTATTGTATATAATAATATAAAGATATCTCCTGTATGATGGGGACATAATATATTGTATATAATAATATAAAGATATCTCCTGTATGATGGTGACATAATATATTGTATATAATAATATAAAGATATCTCCTGTATGATGGTGACATAATATATTGTATATAATATAATAATATAAAGATATCTCCTGTATGATGGGGACATAATATATTGTATATAATAATATAAAGATATCTCCTGTATGATGAGGACATAATATATTGTATATAATAATATAAAGATATCTCCTGTATGATGGTGACATAATATATTGTATATAATAATATAAAGATATTTCCTGTATGATGGTGACATAATATATTGTATATAATAATATGAAGATATCTCCTGTATGATGAGGACATAATATATTGTATATAATAATATAAAGATATCTCCTGTATGATGGGGACATAATATATTGTATATAATAATATAAAGATATCTCCTGTATGATGAGGACATAATATATTGTATATAATAATATAAAGATATCTCCTGTATGATGGGGACATAATATATTGTATATAATAATATAAAGATATCTCCTGTATGATGGGGACATAATATATTGTATATAATAATATAAAGATGTCTCCTGTATGATGGGGACATAATATATTGTATATAATAATATAAAGATATCTCCTGTATGATGGGGACATAATATATTGTATATAATAATATAAAGATATCTCCTGTATGATGGGGACATAATATATTGTATATAATAATATAAAGATATCTCCTGTATGATGGGGACATAATATATTGTATATAATATAATAATATAAAGATATCTCCTGTATGATGAGGACATAATATATTGTATATAATAATATAAAGATATCTCCTGTATGATGGGGACATAATATATTGTATATAATAATATAAAGATATCTCCTGTATGATGGGGACATAATATATTGTATATAATAATATAAAGATATCTCCTGTATGATGGGGACATAATATATTGTATATAATAATATAAAGATATCTCCTGTATGATGGGGACATAATATATTGTATATAATAATATAAAGATATCTCCTGTATGATGGGGACATAATATATTGTATATAATAATATAAAGATATCTCCTGTATGATGGGGACATAATATATTGTATATAATAATATAAAGATATCTCCTGTATGATGGGGACATAATATATTGTATATAATAATATAAAGATATCTCCTGTATGATGGTGACATAATATATTGTATATAATAATATAATGATATCTCATGTATGATGGGGACATAATATATTGTATATAATAATATAAAGATATCTCCTGTATGATGGTGACATAATATATTGTATATAATAATATAAAGATATCTCATGTATGATGGGGACATAATATATTGTATATAATAATATAAAGATATCTCCTGTATGATGGTGACATAATATATTGTATATAATAATATAAAGATATCTCCTGTATGATGGTGACATAATATATTGTATATAATAATATAATGATATCTCCTGTATGATGGGGACATAATATATTGTATATAATAATATAAAGATATCTCCTGTATGATGGTGACATAATAAATTGTATATAATATAATAATATAAAGATATCTCCTGTATGATGGAGACATAATATATTGTATATAATAATATAAAGATATCTCCTGTATGATGGAGACATAATATATTGTATATAATAATATAAAGATATCTCCTGTATGATGGGGACATAATATATTGTATATAATAATATAAAGATATCTCCTGTATGATGGTGACATAATATATTGTATATAATAATATAAAGATATCTCCTGTATGATGGGGACATAATATATTGTATATAATAATATAAAGATATCTCCTGTATGATGGGGACATAATATATTGTATATAATAACATAAAGATATCTCCTGTATGATGGTGACATAATATATTGTATATAATAACATAAAGATATCTCCTGTATGATAGTGACATAATATATTGTATATAATAATATAAAGATATCTCCTGTATGATGGGGACATAATATATTGTATATAATAATGATATCTCCTGTATGATGGTGACATAATATATTGTATATAATAATATAAAGATATTTCCTGTATGATGGTGACATAATATATTGTATATAATATAATAATATAAAGATATCTCCTGTATGATGGTGACATAATATATTGTATATAATAATATAAAGATATCTCCTGTATGATGGGGACATAATATATTGTATATGATAATATAAAGATATCTCCTGTATGATGGTGACATAATATATTGTATATAATATAATAATATAAAGATATCTCCTGTATGATGGTGACATAATATATTGTATATAATAATATAAAGATATCTCCTGTATGATGGGGACATAATATATTGTATATGATAATATAAAGATATCTCCTGTATGATGGTGACATAATATATTGTATATAATATAATAATATAAAGATATCTCCTGTATGATGGGGACATAATATATTGTATATAATAATATAAAGATATCTTCTGTATGATGGTGACATAATATATTGTATATAATATAATAATATAAAGATATCTCCTGTATGATGGTGACATAATATATTGTATATAATATAATAATATAAAGATATCTCCTGTATGATGGGGACATAATATATTGTATATAATAATATAAAGATATCTCCTGTATGATGGGGACATAATATATTGTATATAATATAATAATATAAAGATATCTCCTGTATGATGGGGACATAATATATTGTATATAATAATATAAAGATATCTCCTGTATGATGGTGACATAATATATTGTATATAATATAATAATATAAAGATATCTCCTGTATGATGGGGACATAATATATTGTATATAATAATATAAAGATATCTCCTGTATGATGGTGACATAATATATTGTATATAATATAATAATATAAAGATATCTCCTGTATGATGGGCACATAATATATTGTATATAATATAATATAAAGATATCTCCTGTATGATGGTGACATAATATATTGTATATAATATAATATAAAGATATCTCCTGTATGATGGTGACATAATATATTGTATATAATAATATAAAGATATCTCCTGTATGATGGGGACATAATATATTGTATATAATAATATAAAGATATCTCCTGTATGATGGGGACATAATATATTGTATATAATAATATAAAGATATCTCATGTATGATGGTGACATAATATATTGTATATAATAATATAAAGATATCTCCTGTATGATGGGGACATAATATATTGTATATAATAATATAAAGATATCTCCTGTATGATGGTGACATAATATATTGTATATAATAATATAAAGATATCTCCTGTATGATGGTGACATAATATATTGTATATAATAATATAAAGATATCTCCTGTATGATGGTGACATAATATATTGTATATAATAATATAAAGATATCTCCTGTATGATGGGGACATAATATATTGTATATACCCGTATATACTCGAGTATAAGCCGAGTTTTTCAGCACGATTTTTCGTGCTGAAAACACCCCCCTCGGCTTATACTCGAGTGAACTCCCCCACCCGCAGTGGTCTTCAACCTGCGGACTTCCAGAGGTTTCAAAACTACAACTCCCAGCAAGCCAGGGCAGCCATCGGCTGTCCGGGCTTGCTGGGAGTTGTAGTTTTGAAACCTCCGGAGGTCCGCAGGTTGAAGACTACTGCGGCCTTCAACATCATCCAGCCCCCTCTCACCCCCTTTAGTTCTGAGTACTCACCTCCGCTCGGCGCTGGTCCGGTCCTGCAGGGCTGTCCGGTAAGGAGGTGGTCCGGTGGGATAGTGGTTCCGGGCTGCTATCTTCACCGGGGAGGCCTCTTCTAAGCGCTTCGGGCCCGGCCTCAGAATAGTCACGTTGCCTTGACAACGACGCAGATGCGTCGTTGTCAAGGCAACGGCTCTATTCCGGGCCGGAAGCGCGGAGAAGAGGCGCCCCCGGTGAAGATAGCAGCCCGGACCACCTCCTCACCGGACCACCTCCTTACCGGACAGCCCTGCAGGACCGGACCAGCGCCGAGCGGAGGTGAGTACTCAGAACTAAAGGGGGTGAGAGGGGGCTGGATGATGTTAAAGGCTGCAGTGGTCTTCAACCTGCGGACCTCCGGAGGTTTCAAAACTACAACTCCCAGCAAGCCCGGACAGCCGATGGCTGCCCTGGCTTGCTGGGAGTTGTAGTTTTGAAACCTCTTGAGGTCCGCAGGTTGAAGACCACTGAGGGCGAAGGATGAGAAGAGGATGATGAAGGGGGGGGGGTGTGGGGATGATGAAGGGGGGTGGGGATGATGAAGGGGGGGGTGTGGGATGATTACAAGGGGATGATGAAGGGGGGATGTGTGGGATGATAAGGGGATGTGTGGGATGATTACAAGGGGATGATGAAGGGGGGATGTGTGGGATGATAAGGGGATGTGTGGGATGATGACAAGGGGATGATGAAGGGGGGATGTGTGGGATGATAAGGGGATGATGAAGGTGGGATTTGTGGGATGATGACAAGGGGATGATGAAGGGGGGATGTGTGGGATGATGACAAGGGGATGATGAAGGGGGGATGTGTGGGATGATGACAAGGGGATGATGAAGGGGGGATGTGTGGGATAAGGGGATGTGTGGGATGATGACAAGGGGATGATGAAGGGGGGATGTGTGGGATGATGACAAGGGGATGATGAAGGGGGGATGTGTGGGATGATAAGGGGATGTGTGGGATGATGACAAGGGGATGATGAAGGTGGGATTTGTGGGATGATGACAAGGGGATGATGAAGGGGGGATGTGTGGGATGATGACAAGGGGATGATGAAGGGGGGATGTGTGGGATGATGACAAGGGGATGATGAAGGGGGGATGTGTGGGATAAGGGGATGTGTGGGATGATGACAAGGGGATGATGAAGGGGGGATGTGTGGGATGATGACAAGGGGATGATGAAGGGGGGATGTGTGGGATAAGGGGATGTGTGGGATGATGACAAGGGGATGATGAAGGGGGGATGTGTGGGATGATAAGGGGATGTGTGGGATGATAAGGGGATGTGTGGGATGATGACAAGGGGATGATGAAGGGGGGATGTGTGGGATGATGACAAGGGGATGATGAGGATGTTAATGACGGGTCTGGATGATGACAGGGGGGGATGAGGTATTTCCCACCCTAGGCTTATACTCGAGTCAATAACTTTTCCTGGGATTTTGGGTTGAAATTAGGGGTCTCGGCTTATACTCGGGTCGGCTTATACTCGAGTATATACGGTAATTATATAAAGATATCTCCTGTATGATGGTGACATAATATATTGTATATAATAATATAAAGATATCTCCTGTATGATGGTGACATAATATATTGTATATAATAATATAAAGATATCTCCTGTATGATGGGGACATAATATATTGTATATAATAATATAAAGATATCTCCTGTATGATGGTGACATAATATATTGTATATAATAATATAAAGATATCTCCTGTATGATGGTGACATAATATATTGTATATAATAATATAAAGATATCTCCTGTATGATGGGGACATAATATATTGTATATAATAATATAAAGATATCTCCTGTATGATGGGGACATAATATATTGTATATAATATAATAATATAAAGATATCTCCTGTATGATGGGGACATAATATATTGTATATAATATAATAATATAAAGATATCTCCTGTATGATGGGGACATAATATATTGTATATAATAATATAAAGATATCTCCTGTATGATGGGGACATAATATATTGTATATAATAATATAAAGATATCTCCTGTATGATGGGGACATAATATATTGTATATAATAATATAAAGATATCTCCTGTATGATGGTGACATAATATATTGTATATAATAATATAAAGATATCTCCTGTATGATGGTGACATCATAATATATTGTATATAATATAATAATATAAAGATATCTCCTGTATGATGGTGACATAATATATTGTATGTAATAATATAAAGATATCTCCTGTATGATGGTGACATAATATATTGTATATAATATAATAATATAAAGATATCTCCTGTATGATGATGACATAATATATTGTATGTAATAATATAAAGATATCTCCTGTATGATGGTGACATAATATATTGTATATAATATAATAATATAAAGATATTTCCTGTATGATGGTGACATAATATATTGTATATAATAATATAAAGATATCTCCTGTATGATGGGGACATAATATATTGTATATAATAATATAAAGATATCTCCTGTATGATGGGGACATAATATATTGTATATAATAATATAAAGATATCTCCTGTATGATGGTGACATAATATATTGTATATAATAATATAAAGATATCTCCTGTATGATGGGGACAAAATATATTGTATATAATAATATAAAGATATCTCCTGTATGATGGGGACATAATATATTGTATATAATATAATAATATAAAGATATCTCCTGTATGATGGTGACATAATATATTGTATATAATAATATAAAGATATCTCCTGTATGATGGGGACATAATATATTGTATATAATAATATAAAGATATCTCCTGTATGATGGGGACATAATATATTGTATATAATATAATAATATAAAGATATCTCCTGTATGATGGTGACATAATATATTGTATATAATAATATATAGATATCTCCTGTATGATGGGGACATAATATATTGTATATAATAATATAAAGATATCTCCTGTATGATGGGGACATAATATATTGTATATAATATAATAATATAAAGATATCTCCTGTATGATGGGGACATAATATATTGTATATAATAATATAAAGATATCTCCTGTATGATGGTGACATAATATATTGTATATAATATATTAATATAAAGATATCTCCTGTATGATGGTGACATAATATATTGTATATAATAATATAAAGATATCTCCTGTATGATGGGGACATAATATATTGTATATAATATAATAATATAAAGATATCTCATGTATGATGGTGACATAATATATTGTATATAATAATATAAAGATATCTCCTGTATGATGGGGACATAATATATTGTATATAATATAATAATATAAAGATATCTCCTGTATGATGGTGACATAATATATTGTATATAATAATATATAGATATCTCCTGTATGATGGGGACATAATATATTGTATATAATATAATAATATAAAGATATTTCCTGTATGATGGGGACATAATATATTGTATATAATATAATAATATAAAGATATCTCCTGTATGATGGTGACATAATATATTGTATATAATAATATAAAGATATCTCCTGTATGATGGGGACATAATATATTGTATATAATAATATAAAGATATCTCCTGTATAATGGTGACATAATATATTGTATATAATATAATAATATAAAGATATCTCCTGTATGATGGTGACATAATATATTGTATATAATAATATAAAGATATCTCCTGTATGATGGGGACATAATATATTGTATATAATAATATAAAGATATTGTCACGATTCGGCTTCCAGGTAGTGGATCCTCTGTGCCAGAGAGGGATTGGCGTGGACCGTGCTAGTGGACCGGTTCTAAGCCACTACTGGTTTTCACCAGAGCCCGCCGCAAAGCGGGATGGTCTTGCTGCGGCGGTAGTGACCAGGTCGTATCCACTAGCAACGGCTCACCTCTCTGGCTGCTGAAGATGGGCGCGGTACAAGGGAGTAGGCAGAAGCAAGGTCAGACGTAGCAGAAGGTCGGGGGCAGGCGGCAAGGTTCGTAGTCAGGATGGGTAGCAGAAGTTCAGGTACACAGGCTTTGGACACACTAAACGCTTTCACTGGCACAAGGCAACAAGATCCGGCAAGGGAGTGCAAGGGAGGAGACTAGATAAAGGCAGGGAGCAGGTGGGAGCCAATTAAGCTAATTGGGCCAGGCACCAATCATTGGTGCACTGGCCCTTTAAGTCTCAGAGAGCTGGCGCGCGCGCGCCCTAGAGAGCGGAGCCGCGCGCGCCAGCACATGACAGCAGGGGACCGGGACGGGTAAGTGACCTGGGATGCGACTCGCGAGCGGGTGCGTCCCGCTGTGCGAATCGCATCCCCAACGGCCAAAACAGTGCAGCGCTCCCGGTCAGCGGGACTGACCGGGGCGCTGCAGGGAGAAAGACGCCGTGAGCGCTCCGGGGAGGAGCGGGGACCCGGAGCGCTAGGCGTAACAGTACCCCCCCCCTTAGGTCTCCCCTTTTCTTTGACCGGCAACTGCCTCCCCTGGGATGAGGACCCCGGGAAAGAATGGAGGGTTTCCTCAACGGCAGGCAGTACAGCAGGAGTGGGAATGGGGAGGGAGGGCAGAGGGCGAAGCCGGGCACGGGGCAGTGTGACACCAGGACGGGGGCCATGAGGAGGCACAGAGGTTTGCCTGACGGGACTGGGAGGGGGGGAGAGGCACTTCCTATGGCAGGCAGAGTCCCAGTTCTTTATCTCCCCGGTGGTCCAATCAAGGGTGGGGGAATGAAGCCGGAGCCATGGCAGACCGAGGAGGACCTCAGAGGTACAACTGGGGAGAATGAAGAACTGAATCCTTTCGTGGTGGGGTCCGATAGACATCAGGAGGGGTTCTGTGCGGTAACGCACGGTGCAGTCCAATCTGGCTCCGTTGACCGCGGAAATGTAGAGCGGTTTGGCGAGACGGGTCACCGGGATGCAGAATTTATTGACAAAGGACTCCAAAATAAAATTCCCGGAGGCACCAGAGTCCAAGCAGGCCAAGGCTGAGAGGGAGGAGTTGGCTGTAGGAGAAATCCGCACGGGCACCGTGAGACGTGGAGAAGAAGATTTAGAACCAAGAGATGCCACACCCACGTGAGCTGGGTGCGTGCGTGCGTTTCCCAGGCGTGGAGGACGGATAGGGCAATCCACCAAGAAATGTTCGGTACTGGCACAGTACAGACAGAGATTTTCTTCTCTACGGCGATTCCTCTCTTCCTGGGTCAGGCGAGACCGATCCACTTGCATGGCCTCCTCGGCGGGAGGCCCAGGCATAGACTGCAAAGGATGCTGTGGGAGAGGTGCCCAGAGATCTAAGTCTTTTTCCTGGCGGAGCTCTTGGTGTCGCTCAGAAAAACGCATGTCAATGCGGGTAGCCAAATGGATGAGTTCTTGGAGGTTGGCAGGAATCTCTCGTGCGGCCAGCACATCCTTGATGCGACTGGATAGGCCTTTTTTAAAGGTCGCGCAGAGAGCCTCATTATTCCAGGATAGTTCAGATGCAAAAGTACGGAATTGTATGGCGTACTCGCCAACGGAAGAATTACCCTGGACCAGGTTCAGCAGGGCAGTCTCAGCAGAAGAGGCTCGGGCAGGTTCCTCAAAGACACTTCGGACTTCAGCAAAAAAGGACTGGACTGTGGCTGTGGCAGGATCATTGCGGTCCCAGAGCGGTGTGGCCCAAGACAAGGCCTTTCCTGAAAGAAGGCTTACTACGAACGCCACCTTAGACCGTTCTGTAGGAAACAAGTCTGACAACATCTCCATATGCAGGGAACACTGAGACAAAAATCCACGGCAGAGTCTGGAGTCCCCATCAAATTTGTCCGGCAGGGACAAGCGGAGGTTAGGAGCGGCCACTCGCTGCGGAGGAGGTGCAGGAGCTGGCGGAGGAGATGGTTGCTGCTGTAGCAGGGGCAGAATTTGCTGTAACATGGCGGTCAACTGCGACAGCTGCTGTCCTTGTTGGGCAATCTGCTGCGATTGCTGAGCGACCACCGTGGGAAGATCAGCGAGACTTGGCAGCGGCACCTCAGCGGGATCCATGGCCGGATCTACTGTCACGATTCGGCTTCCAGGTAGTGGATCCTCTGTGCCAGAGAGGGATTGGCGTGGACCGTGCTAGTGGACCGGTTCTAAGCCACTACTGGTTTTCACCAGAGCCCGCCGCAAAGCGGGATGGTCTTGCTGCGGCGGTAGTGACCAGGTCGTATCCACTAGCAACGGCTCACCTCTCTGGCTGCTGAAGATGGGCGCGGTACAAGGGAGTAGGCAGAAGCAAGGTCAGACGTAGCAGAAGGTCGGGGGGCAGGCGGCAAGGTTCGTAGTCAGGATGGGTAGCAGAAGTTCAGGTACACAGGCTTTGGACACACTAAACGCTTTCACTGGCACAAGGCAACAAGATCCGGCAAGGGAGTGCAAGGGAGGAGACTAGATAAAGGCAGGGAGCAGGTGGGAGCCAATTAAGCTAATTGGGCCAGGCACCAATCATTGGTGCACTGGCCCTTTAAGTCTCAGAGAGCTGGCGCGCGCGCGCCCTAGAGAGCGGAGCCGCGCGCGCCAGCACATGACAGCAGGGGACCGGGACGGGTAAGTGACCTGGGATGCGACTCGCGAGCGGGTGCGTCCCGCTGTGCGAATCGCATCCCCAACGGCCAAAACAGTGCAGCGCTCCCGGTCAGCGGGACTGACCGGGGCGCTGCAGGGAGAAAGACGCCGTGAGCGCTCCGGGGAGGAGCGGGGACCCGGAGCGCTAGGCGTAACAGATATCTCCTGTATAATGGTGACATAATATATTGTATATAATATAATAATATAAAGATATCTCCTGTATGATGGTGACATAATATATTGTATATAATAATATAAAGATATCTCCTGTATGATGGGGACATAATATATTGTATATAATAATATAAAGATATCTCCTGTATGATGGGGACATAATATATTGTATATAATAATATAAAGATATCTCCTGTATGATGGGGACATAATATATTGTATATAATAATATAAAGATATCTCCTGTATGATGAGGACATAATATATTGTATATAATAATATAAAGATATCTCCTGTATGATGGGGACATAATATATTGTATATAATAATATAAAGATATCTCCTGTATGATGGGGACATAATATATTGTATATAATAATATAAAGATATCTCCTGTATGATGGTGACATAATATATTGTATATAATAATATAAAGATATCTCCTGTATGATGGTGACATAATATACTGTATATAATAATATAAAGATATCTCCTGTATGATGGGGACATAATATATTGTATATAATAATATAAAGATATCTCCTGTATGATGGGGACATAATATATTGTATATAATAATATAAAGATATCTCCTGTATGATGGGGACATAATATATTGTATATAAAATAATAATATAAAGATATCTCCTGTATGATGGTGACATAATATATTGTATATAATAATATAAAGATATCTTCTGTATGATGGTGACATAATATATTGTATATAATAATATAAAGATATCTCCTGTATGATGGTGACATAATATATTGTATATAATAATATAAAGATATCTCCTGTATGATGGGGACATAATATATTGTATATAATAATATAAAGATATCTCCTGTATGATGGGGACATAATATATTGTATATAATAATATAAAGATATCTCCTGTATGATGGTGACATAATATATTGTATATAATAATATAAAGATATCTCCTGTATGATGGTGACATAATATATTGTATATAATAATATAAAGATATCTCCTGTATGATGGTGACATAATATATTGTATATAATATAATAATATAAAGATATCTCCTGTATGATGGGGACATAAGATATTGTATATAATAATATAAAGATATCTCCTGTATGATGGGGACATAATATATTGTATATAATAATATAAAGATATCTCCTGTATGATGGTGACATAATATATTGTATATAATAATATAAAGATATCTCCTGTATGATGGTGACATAATATATTGTATATAATAATATAAAGATATCTCCTGTATGATGGGGACATAATATATTGTATATAATATAATATAAAGATATCTCTTGTATGATGGGGACAAAATATATTGTATATAATAATATAAAGATATCTCCTGTATGATGGGGACATAATATATTGTATATAATATAATAATATAAAGATATCTCCTGTATGATGGGGACATAATATATTGTATATAATATAATAATATAAAGATATCTCCTGTATGATGGGGACATAATATATTGTATATAATATAATAATATAAGATATTTCCTGTATGATGGGGACATAATATATTGTATATAATAATATAAAGATATCTCCTGTATGATGGTGACATAATATATTGTATATAATAATATAAAGATATCTCCTGTATGATGGTGACATAATATATTGTATATAATAATATAATATAAAGATATCTCCTGTATGATGGTGACATAATATATTGTATATAATATAATAATATAAAGATATCTCCTATATGATGGTGACATAATATATTGTATGTAATATAATAATATAAAGATATCTCCTGTATGATGGTGACATAATATATTGTATATAATAATATAAAGATATCTCCTGTATGATGGGGACATAATATATTGTATATAATATAATAATATAAAGATATCTCCTGTATGATGGCGACATAATATATTGTATATAATAATATAAAGATATCTCCTGTATGATGGAAATATAATATATTGTATATAATAATATAAAGATATCTCCTGTATGATGGGGACATAATATATTGTATATAATAATATAAAGATATCTCCTGTATGATGGTGACATAATATATTGTATGTAATATAATAATATAAAGATATTTCCTGTATGATGGTGACATAATATATTGTATATAATAATATAAAGATATCTCCTGTATGATGGGGACATAATATATTGTATATAATAATATAAAGATATCTCCTGTATGATGGTGACATAATATATTGTATGTAATATAATAATATAAAGATATCTCCTGTATGATGGTGACATAATATATTGTATATAATATAATAATATAAAGATATCTCCTGTATGATGGTGACATAATATATTGTATATAATAATATAAAGATATCTCCTGTATGATGGTGACATAATATATTGTATATAATAATATAAAGATATCTCCTGTATGATGGTGACATAATATATTGTATATAATAAGATAATGTAAAGATATCTCCTGTATGATGGTGACATGATATATTGTATGTAATATAATAATATAAAGATATCTCCTGTATGATGGTGACATAATATATTGTATGTAATATAATAATATAAAGATATCTCCTGTATGATGGGGACATAATATATTGTATATAATAATATAAAGATATCTCCTGTATGATGGTGACATAATATATTGTATGTAATATAATAATATAAAGATATCTCCTGTATGATGGTGACATAATATATTGTATGTAATATAATAATATAAAGATATCTCCTGTATGATGGTGACATAATATATTGTATATAATAATATAAAGATATCTCCTGTATGATGGTGACATAATATATTGTATATAATAATATAAAGATATCTCCTGTATGATGGTTACATAATATATTGTATATAATAATATAAAGATATCTCCTGTATGATGGGGACATAATATATTGTATATAATAATATAAAGATATTTCCTGTATGATGGGGACATAATATATTGTATATAATATAATAATATAAAGATATCTCCTGTATGATGGTGACATAATATATTGTATATAATATAATAATATAAAGATATCTCCTGTATGATGGTGACATAATATATTGTATATAATAATATAAAGATATCTCCTGTATGATGGGGACATAATATATTGTATATAATAATATAAAGATATCTCCTGTATGATGGTGACATAATATATTGTATATAATAATATAAAGATATCTCCTGTGTGATGGTGACATAATATATTGTATATAATAATATAAAGATATCTCCTGTATGATGGTGACATAATATATTGTATATAATATAGTAATATAAAGATATCTCCTGTATGATGGGGACATAATATATTGTATATAATAATATAAAGATATTTCCTGTATGATGGTGACATAATATATTGTATATAATAATATAAAGATATCTCCTGTATGATGGGGACATAATATATTGGATATAATAATATAAAGATATCTCCTGTATGATGGTGACATAATATATTGTATATAATATAATAATATAAAGATATCTCCTGTATGATGGGGACATAATATATTGTATATAATAATATAAAGATATCTCCTGTATGATGGTGACATAATATATTGTATATATAAATATAAAGATATCTCCTGTATGATGGGGACATAATATATTGTATATAATATAATATAAAGATATCTCCTGTATGATGGTGACATAATATATTGTATATAATAATATAAAGATATCTCCTGTATGATGGAAATATAATATATTGTATATAATAATATAAAGATATCTCCTGTATGATGGTGACATAATATATTGTATATAATATAATAATATAAAGATATCTCCTGTATGATGGTGACATAATATATTGTATATAATAATATAAAGATATCTCCTGTATGATGGTGACATAATATATTGGATATAATAATATAAAGATATCTCCTGTATGATGGTGACATAATATATTGTATATAATATAATAATATAAAGATATCTCCTGTATGATGGGGACATAATATATTGTATATAATAATATAAAGATATCTCCTGTATGATGGTGACATAATATATTGTATATAATAATATAAAGATATCTCCTGTATGATGGTGACATAATATATTGTATATAATATAATAATATAAAGATATCTCCTGTATGATGGGACATAATATATTGTATATAATAATATAAAGATATCTCCTGTATGATGGTGACATAATATATTGTATATAATAATATAAAGATATCTCCTGTATGATGGTGACATAATATATTGTATATAATAATATAAAGATATCTCCTGTATGATGGTGACATAATATATTGTATATAATAATATAAAGATATCTCCTGTATGATGGTGACATAATATATTGTATATAATAATATAAAGATATCTCCTGTATGATGGTGACATAATATATTGTATATAATAATATAAAGATATCTCCTGTATGATGGTGACATAATATATTGTATATAATAATATAAAGATATCTCCTGTATGATGGTGACATAATATATTGTATATAATAATATAAAGATATCTCCTGTATGATGGTGACATAATATATTGTATATAATAATATAAAGATATCTCCTGTATGATGGGGACATAATATATTGTATATAATAATATTAAAGATATCTCCTGTATGATGGAGGACATAATATATTGTATATAATAATATAAAGATATCTCCTGTATGATGGGGACATAATATATTGTATATAATAATATAAAGATATCTCCTGTATGATGGGGACATAATATATTGTATATAATAATATAAAGATATCTCCTGTATGATGAGGACATAATATATTGTATATAATAATATAAAGATATCTCCTGTATGATGGGGACATAATATATTGTATATATGATAATTATATAAAGATATCTCCTGTATGATGAGGACATAATATATTGTATATAATAATAAAGATATCTCCTGTATGATGGGGACATAATATATTGTATATAATGAATATAAAAGATATCTCCTGTATAATGGGGACATAATATATTGTATATAATATAATTAATATAAAGATATATCTCCTGTATGATGAGGACATAATATATTGTATATAATAATATAAAGATATCTCCTGTATGATGGGGACATAATATATTGTATATAATAATATAAAGATATCTCCTGTATGATGGGGACATAATATATTGTATATAATAATATAAAGATATCTCCTGTATGATGGGGACATAATATATTGTATATAACATAATAATATAAAGATATCTCCTGTATGATGGGGACATAATATATTGTATATAATAATATAAAGATATCTCCTGTATGATGGGGACATAATATATTGTATATAATAATATAAAGATATCTCCTGTATGATGGTGACATAATATATTGTATATAATAATATAAAGATATCTCCTGTATGATGGGGACATAATATATTGTATATAATAATATAAAGATATCTCCTGTATGATGGGGACATAATATATTGTATATAACATAATAATATAAAGATATCTCCTGTATGATGGGGACATAATATATTGTATATAATAATATAAAGATATCTCCTGTATGATGGTGACATAATATATTGTATATAATAATATAAAGATATCTCCTGTATGATGGGGACATAATATATTGTATATAATAATATAAAGATATCTCCAGTATGATGGGGACATAATATATTGTATATAATTAATATAAAGATATCTCCTGTATGATGGGGACATAATATATTGTATATAATAATATAAAGATATCTCCTGTATGATGGGGACATAATATATTGTATATAATAATATAAAGATATCTCCTGTATGATGGTGACATAATATATTGTATATAATAATATAATGATATCTCATGTATGATGGGGACATAATATATTGTATATAATAATATAAAGATATCTCCTGTATGATGGTGACATAATATATTGTATATAATAATATAAAGATATCTCATGTATGATGGGGGAAATAATATATTGTATATAATAATATAAAGATATCTCCTGTATGATGAGGACATAATATATTGTATATAATAATATAATGATATCTCCTGTATGATGGGGACATAATATTTTGTATATAATAATATAAAGATATCTCCTGTATGATGGTGACATAATATATTGTATATAATATAATAATATAAAGATATCTCCTGTATGATGGGGACATAATATATTGTATATAATAATATAAAGATATCTCCTGTATGATGGGGACATAATATATTGTATATAATAATATAAAGATATCTCCTGTATGATGGGGACATAATATATTGTATATAATAATATAAAGATATCTCCTGTATGATGGTGACATAATATATTGTATGTAATATAATAATATAAAGATATCTCCTGTATGATGGTGACATAATATATTGTATGTAATATAATAATATAAAGATATCTCCTGTATGATGGGGACATAATATATTGTATATAATAATATAAAGATATCTCCTGTATGATGGTGACATAATATATTGTATATAATAATATAAAGATATCTCCTGTATGATGGTGACATAATATATTGTATATAATAATATAAAGATATCTCCTGTATGATGGTTACATAATATATTGTATATAATAATATAAAGATATCTCCTGTATGATGGGGACATAATATATTGTATATAATAATATAAAGATATTTCCTGTATGATGGGGACATAATATATTGTATATAATATAATAATATAAAGATATCTCCTGTATGATGGTGACATAATATATTGTATATAATATAATAATATAAAGATATCTCCTGTATGATGGTGACATAATATATTGTATATAATAATATAAAGATATCTCCTGTATGATGGGGACATAATATATTGTATATAATAATATAAAGATATCTCCTGTATGATGGTGACATAATATATTGTATATAATAATATAAAGATATCTCCTGTGTGATGGTGACATAATATATTGTATATAATAATATAAAGATATCTCCTGTATGATGGTGACATAATATATTGTATATAATATAGTAATATAAAGATATCTCCTGTATGATGGAGACATAATATATTGTATATAATATAAAGATATCTCCTGTATGATGGGGACATAGTATATTGTATATAATAATATAAAGATATCTCCTGTATGATGGGGACATAATATATTGTATATAATAATATAAAGATATTTCCTGTATGATGGTGACATAATATATTGTATATAATAATATAAAGATATCTCCTGTATGATGGGGACATAATATATTGGATATAATAATATAAAAATATCTCCTGTATGATGGTGACATAATATATTGTATATAATAATATAAAGATATCTCCTGTATGATGGGGACATAATATATTGTATATAATATAATAATATAAAGATATCTCCTGTATGATGGGGACATAATATATTGTATATAATATAATAATATAAAGATATCTCCTGTATGATGGTGACATAATATATTGTATATAATAATATAAAGATATCTCCTGTATGATGGAAATATAATATATTGTATATAATAATATAAAGATATCTCCTGTATGATGGTGACATAATATATTGTATATAATAATATAAAGATATCTCCTGTATGATGATGACATAATATATTGTATATAATATAATATAAAGATATCTCCTGTATGATGGTGACATAATATATTGTATATAATAATATAAAGATATCTCCTGTATGATGGTGACATAATATATTGTATATAATATAATATAAAGATATCTCCTGTATGATGGGGACATAATATATTGTATATAATAATATAAAGATATCTCCTGTATGATGGTGACATAATATATTGTATATAATAATATAAATATATCTCCTGTATGATGGTGACATAATATATTGTATATAATATAATAATATAAAGATATCTCCTGTATGATGGTGACATAATATATTGTATATAATAATATAAAGATATCTCCTGTATGATGGGGACATAATATATTGTATATAATAATATAAAGATATCTCCTGTATGATGGTGACATAATATATTGTATATAATATAATAATATAAAGATATCTCCTGTATGATGGGGACATAATATATTGTATATAATAATATAAAGATATCTCCTGTATGATGGTGACATAATATATTGTATATAATAATATAAAGATATCTCCTGTATGATGGTGACATAATATATTGTATATAATAATATAAAGATATCTCCTGTATGATGGTGACATAATATATTGTATATATAAATATAAAGATATCTCCTGTATGATGGGGACATAATATATTGTATATAATATAATATAAAGATATCTCCTGTATGATGGTGACATAATATATTGTATATAATAATATAAAGATATCTCCTGTATGATGGGGACATAATATATTGGATATAATAATATAAAGATATCTCCTGTATGATGGTGACATAATATATTGTATATAATATAATAATATAAAGATATCTCCTGTATGATGGGGACATAATATATTGTATATAATATAATAATATAAAGATATCTCCTGTATGATGGGGACATAATATATTGTATATAATATAATAATATAAAGATATCTCCTGTATGATGGTGACATAATATATTGTATATAATAATATAAAGATATCTCCTGTATGATGGTGACATAATATATTGTATATAATAATATAAAGATATCTCCTGTATGATGGAAATATAATATATTGTATATAATAATATAAAGATATCTCCTGTATGATGGTGACATAATATATTGTATATAATAATATAAAGATATCTCCTGTATGATGGTGACATAATATATTGTATATAATAATATAAATATATCTCCTGTATGATGGTGACATAATATATTGTATATAATATAATAATATAAAGATATCTCCTGTATGATGGTGACATAATATATTGTATATAATAATATAAAGATATCTCCTGTATGATGGGGACATAATATATTGTATATAATAATATAAAGATATCTCCTGTATGATGGTGACATAATATATTGTATATAATATAATAATATAAAGATATCTCCTGTATGATGGGGACATAATATATTGTATATAATAATATAAAGATATCTCCTGTATGATGGTGACATAATATATTGTATATAATAATATAAAGATATCCTCCTGTATGATGGTGACATAATATATTGCATATAATAATATAAAGATATCTCCTGTATGATGGTGACATAATATATTGTATATATAAATATAAAGATATCTCCTGTATGATGGGGACATAATATATTGTATATAATATAATATAAAAGATATCTCCTGTATGATGGTGACATAATATATTGTATATAATAATATAAAGATATCTCCTGTATGATGGGGACATAATATATTGGATATAATAATATAAAGATATCTCCTGTATGATGGTGACATAATATATTGTATATAATATAATAATATAAAGATATCTCCTGTATGATGGGGACATAATATATTGTATATAATATAATAATATAAAGATATCTCCTGTATGATGGGGACATAATATATTGTATATAATATAATAATATAAAGATATCTCCTGTATGATGGTGACATAATATATTGTATATAATAATATAAAGATATCTCCTGTATGATGGAAATATAATATATTGTATATAATAATATAAAGATATCTCCTGTATGATGGTGACATAATATATTGTATATATAAATATAAAGATATCTCCTGTATGATGGTGACATAATATATTGTATATAATAATATAAAGATATCTCCTGTATGATGGTGACATAATATATTGTATATAATAATATAAATATATCTCCTGTATGATAGTGACATAATATATTGTATATAATATAATAATATAAAGATATCTCCTGTATGATGGTGACATAATATATTGTATATAATAATATAAAGATATCTCCTGTATGATGGGGACATAATATATTGTATATAATAATATAAAGATATCTCCTGTATGATGGTGACATAATATATTGTATATAATATAATAATATAAAGATATCTCCTGTATGATGGTGACATAATATATTGTATATAATAATATAAAGATATCTCCTGTATGATGGTGACATAATATATTGTATATATAAATATAAAGATATCTCCTGTATGATGGGGACATAATATATTGTATATAATATAATATAAAGATATCTCCTGTATGATGGTGACATAATATATTGTATATAATAATATAAAGATATCTCCTGTATGATGGAAATATAATATATTGTATATAATAATATAAAGATATCTCCTGTATGATGGTGACATAATATATTGTATATATATAATAATATAAAGATATCTCCTGTATGATGGTGACATAATATATTGTATATAATAATATAAAGATATCTCCTGTATGATGGGGACATAATATATTGGATATAATAATATAAAGATATCTCCTGTATGATGGGGACATAATATATTGTATATTATAATATAAAGATATCTCCTGTATGATGGTGACATAATATATTGTATATAATATAATAATATAAAGATATCTCCTGTATGATGGTGACATAATATATTGTATATAATATAATAATATAAAGATATCTCCTGTATGATGGGGACATAATATATTGTAATATAATAATATAAAGATATCTCCTGTATGATGGGGACATAATATATTGTATATAATATAATAATATAAAGATATCTCCTGTATGATGGTGACATAATATATTGTATATAATATAATAATATAAAGATATCTCCTGTATGATGGGGACATAATATATTGTATATAATAATATAAAGATATCTCCTGTATGATGGTGACATAATATATTGTATATAATAATATAAAGATATCTCCTGTATGATGGAGACATAATATATTGTATATAATAATATAAAGATATCTCCTGTATGATGGGGACATAATATATTGTATATAATAATATAAAGATATCTCCTGTATGATGGGGACATAATATATTGTATATAATAATATAAAGATATCTCCTGTATGATGGTGACATAATATATTGTATATAATAATATAAAGATATCTCCTGTATGATGGTGACATAATATATTGTATATATATAATAATATAAAGATATCTCCTGTATGATGGGGACATAATATATTGTATATAATAATATAAAGATATCTCCTGTATGATGGTGACATAATATATTGTATATAATAATATAAAGATATTTCCTGTATGATGGTGACATAATATATTGTATATAATAATCTAAAGATATCTCTTGTATGATGAGGACATAATATATTGTATATAATAATATAAAGATATCTCCTGTATGATGGGGACATAATATATTGTATATAATAATATAAAGATATCTCCTGTAATGATGAGGACATAATATATTGTATATAATAATATAAAGATATCTCCTGTATGATGGGGACATAATATATTGTATATAATAATATAAAGATATCTCCTGTATAATGGGGACATAATATATTGTATATAATATAATAATATAAAGATATCTCCTGTATGATGAGGACATAATATATTGTATATGATAATATAAAGATATCTCCTGTATGATGGGGACATAATATATTGTATATAATAATATAAAGATATCTCCTGTATGATGGGGACATAATATATTGTATATAACATAATAATATAAAGATATCTCCTGTATGATGGGGACATAATATATTGTATATAATAATATAAAGATATCTCCTGTATGATGGTGACATAATATATTGTATATAATAATATAAAGATATCTCCTGTATGATGGGGACATAATATATTGTATATAATAATATAAAGATATCTCCAGTATGATGGTGACATAATATATTGTATATAATAATATAAAGATATCTCCTGTATGATGGGGACATAATATATTGTATATAATAATATAATGATATCTCATGTATGATGGGGACATAATATATTGTATATAATAATATAAAGATATCTCCTGTATGATGGTGACATAATATATTGTATATAATAATATAAAGATATCTCATGTATGATGGGGAAATAATATATTGTATATAATAATATAAAGATATCTCCTGTATGATGAGGACATAATATATTGTATATAATAATATAATGATATCTCCTGTATGATGGGGACATAATATATTGTATATAATAATATAAAGATATCTCCTGTATGATGGTGACATAATATATTGTATATAATATAATAATATAAAGATATCTCCTGTATGATGGGGACATAATATATTGTATATAATAATATAAAGATATCTCCTGTATGATGGGGACATAATATATTGTATATAATAATATAAAGATATCTCCTGTATGATGGGGGACATAATATATTGTATATAATAATATAAAGATATCTCCTGTATGATGGTGACATAATATATTGTATGTAATATAATAATATAAAGATATCTCCTGTATGATGGTGACATAATATATTGTATGTAATATAATAATATAAAGATATCTCCTGTATGATGGGGACATAATATATTGTATATAATAATATAAAGATATCTCCTGTATGATGGTGACATAATATATTGTATATAATAATATAAAGATATCTCCTGTATGATGGTGACATAATATATTGTATATAATAATATAAAGATATCTCCTGTATGATGGTTACATAATATATTGTATATAATAATATAAAGATATCTCCTGTATGATGGGGACATAATATATTGTATATAATAATATAAAGATATTTCCTGTATGATGGGGACATAATATATTGTATATAATATAATAATATAAAGATATCTCCTGTATGATGGTGACATAATATATTGTATATAATATAATAATATAAAGATATCTCCTGTATGATGGTGACATAATATATTGTATATAATAATATAAAGATATCTCCTGTATGATGGGGACATAATATATTGTATATAATAATATAAAGATATCTCCTGTATGATGGTGACATAATATATTGTATATAATAATATAAAGATATCTCCTGTATGATGGGGACATAATATATTGTATATAATAATATAAAGATATCTCCTGTGTGATGGTGACATAATATATTGTATATAATAATATAAAGATATCTCCTGTATGATGGTGACATAATATATTGTATATAATAAAGTAATATAAATATATCTCCTGTATGATGGGGACATAGTATATTGTATATAATAATATAAAGATATCTCCTGTATGATGGGGACATAATATATTGTATATAATAATATAAAGATATTTCCTGTATGATGGTGACATAATATATTGTATATAATAATATAAAGATATCTCCTGTATGATGGGGACATAATATATTGGATATAATAATATAAAAATATCTCCTGTATGATGGTGACATAATATATTGTATATAATAATATAAAGATATCTCCTGTATGATGGGGACATAATATATTGTATATAATATAATAATATAAAGATATCTCCTGTATGATGGGGACATAATATATTGTATATAATATAATAATATAAAGATATCTCCTGTATGATGGTGACATAATATATTGTATATAATAATATAAAGATATCTCCTGTATGATGGAATATAATATATTGTATATAATAATATAAAGATATCTCCTGTATGATGGTGACATAATATATTGTATATAATAATATAAAGATATCTCCTGTATGATGGGGACATAATATATTGTATATAATAATATAAAGATATCTCCTGTATGATGGGGACATAATATATTGTATATAATAATATAAAGATATCTCCTGTATGATGGTGACATAATATATTGTATATAATATAATAATATAAAGATATCTCCTGTATGATGGTGACATAATATATTGTATATAATAATATAAAGATATCTCCTGTATGATGGGGACATAATATATTGTATATAATAATATAAAGATATCTCCTGTATGATGGTGACATAATATATTGTATATAATATAATAATATAAAGATATCTCCTGTATGATGGGGACATAATATATTGTATATAATAATATAAAGATATCTCCTGTATGATGGTGACATAATATATTGTATATAATAATATAAAGATATCTCCTGTATGATGGTGACATAATATATTGTATATAATAATATAAAGATATCTCCTGTATGATGGTGACATAATATATTGTATATATAAATATAAAGATATCTCCTGTATGATGGGGACATAATATATTGTATATAATATAATATAAAGATATCTCCTGTATGATGGTGACATAATATATTGTATATAATAATATAAAGATATCTCCTGTATGATGGGGACATAATATATTGTATATAATAATATAAAGATATCTCCTGTATGATGGAAATATAATATATTGTATATAATAATATAAAGATATCTCCTGTATGATGGTGACATAATATATTGTATATAATAATATAAAGATATCTCCTGTATGATGGGGACATAATATATTGTATATAATAATATAAAGATATCTCCTGTATGATGAGGACATAATATATTGTATATAATAATATAAAGATATCTCCTGTATGATGGTGACATAATATATTGTATATAATATAATAATATAAAGATATCTCCTGTATGATGGTGACATAATATATTGTATATAATAATATAAAGATATCTCCTGTATGATGGTGACATAATATATTGTATATAATATAATAATATAAAGATATCTCCTGTATGATGGGGACATAATATATTGGATATAATAATATAAAGATATCTCCTGTATGATGGGGACATAATATATTGTATATTATAATATAAAGATATCTCCTGTATGATGGTGACATAATATATTGTATATAATATAATAAATATAAAGATATCTCCTGTATGATGGTGACATAATATATTGTATATAATATAATAATATAAAGATATCTCCTGTATGATGGTGACATAATATATTGTATATAATAATATAAAGATATCTCCTGTATGATGGGGACATAATATATTGTATATAATAATATAAAGATATCTCCTGTATGATGGGGACATAATATATTGTATATAATATAATAATATAAAGATATCTCCTGTATGATGGTGACATAATATATTGTATATAATATAATAATATAAAGATATCTCCTGTATGATGGGGACATAATATATTGTATATAATAATATAAAGATATCTCCTGTATGATGGTGACATAATATATTGTATATAATAATATAAAGATATCTCCTGTGTGATGGAGACATAATATATTGTATATAATAATATAAAGATATCTCCTGTATGATGGTGACATAATATATTGTATATAATATAATAATATAAAGATATCTCCTGTATGATGGGGACATAATATATTGTATATAATAATATAAAGATATCTCCTGTATGATGGGGACATAATATATTGTATATAATATAATAATATAAAGATATCTCCTGTATGATGGGGACATAATATATTGTATATAATAATATAAAGATATCTCCTGTATGATGGGGACATAATATATTGTATATAATAATATAAAGATATCTCCTGTATGATGGTGACATAATATATTGTATATAATATAATAATATAAAGATATCTCCTGTATGATGGTGACATAATATATTGTATATAATAATATAAAGATATTTCCTGTATGATGGTGACATAATATATTGTATATAATAATCTAAAGATATCTCCTGTATGATGGTGACATAATATATTGTATATAATAATATAAAGATATCTCCTGTATGATGGGGACATAATATATTGTATATAATAATATAAAGATATCTCCTGTATAATGGGGACATAATATATTGTATATAATATAATAATATAAAGATATCTCCCGTATGATGAGGACATAATATATTGTATATGATAATATAAAGATATCTCCTGTATGATGGGGACATAATATATTGTATATAATAATATAAAGATATCTCCTGTATGATGGGGACATAATATATTGTATATAATAATATAAAGATATCTCCTGTATGATGGGGACATAATATATTGTATATAACATAATAATATAAAGATATCTCCTGTATGATGGGGACATAATATATTGTATATAATAATATAAAGATATCTCCTGTATGATGGGGACATAATATATTGTATATAATAATATAAAGATATCTCCTGTATGATGGGGACATAATATATTGTATATAATAATATAAAGATATCTCCTGTATGATGGGGACATAATATATTGTATATAATAATATAAAGATATCTCCTGTATGATGGTGACATAATATATTGTATATAATAATATAATGATATCTCATGTATGATGGGGACATAATATATTGTATATAATAATATAAAGATATCTCATGTATGATGGGGAAATAATATATTGTATATACTAATATAAAGATATCTCCTGTATGATGAGGACATAATATATTGTATATAATAATATAAAGATATCTCCTGTATGATGAGGACATCATATATTGTATATAATAATATAAAGATATCTCCTGTATGATGGTGACATAATATATTGTATATAATAATATAAAGATATCTCCTGTATGATAGGGACATAATATATTGTATATAATAATATAAAGATATCTCTTGTATGATGGTGACATAATATATTGTATATAATAATATAAAGATATCTCCTGTATGATGGTGACATAATATATTGTATATAATAATATAAAGATATCTCCTGTATGATGGTGACATAATATATTGTATATAATAACATAAAGATATCTCCTGTATGATGGTGACATAATATATTGTATATAATAACATAAAGATATCTCCTGTATGATAGTGACATAATATATTGTATATAATAATATAAAGATATCTCCTGTATGATGGGGGACATAATATATTGTATATAATAATGATATCTCCTGTATGATGGAGACATAATATATTGTATATAATAATATAAAGATATCCCCTGTATGATGGTGACATAATATATTGTATATAATATAATATAAAGATATCTCCTGTATGATGGTGACATAATATATTGTATATAATATAATAATATAAAGATATCTCCTGTATGATGGTGACATAATATATTGTATATAATAATATAAAGATATCTCCTGTATGATGGTGACATAATATATTGTATATAATATAATAATATAAAGATATCTCCTGTATGATGGTGACATAATATATTGTATATAATATAATAATATAAAGATATCTCCTGTATGATGGTGACATAATATATTGTATATAATAATATAAAGATATCTCCTGTATGATGGGGACATAATATATTGTATATAATAATATAAAGATATCTCCTGTATGATGGGGACATAATATATTGTATATAATATAATAATATAAAGACATCTCCTGTATGATGGGGACATAATATATTGTATATAATAATATAAAGATATCTCCTGTATGATGGTGACATAATATATTGTATATAATATAATAATATAAAGATATCCCCTGTATGATGGTGACATAATATATTGTATATAATATAATATAAAGATATCTCCTGTATGATGGTGACATAATATATTGTATATAATATAATAATATAAAGATATCCCCTGTATGATGGTGACATAATATATTGTATATAATATAATATAAAGATATCTCCTGTATGATGGTGACATAATATATTGTATATAATAATATAAAGATATCTCATGTATGATGGTGACATAATATATTGTATATAATAATATAAAGATATCTCCTGTATGATGGTGACATAATATATTGTATATAATAATATAAAGATATCTCATGTATGATGGTGACATAATATATTGTATATGATAATATAAAGATATCTCCTGTATGATGGTGACATAATATATTGTATATAATATAATAATATAAAGATATCTCCTGTATGATGGTGACATAATATATTGTATATAATAATATAAAGATATCTCCTGTATAATGGTGACATAATATATTGTATATAATATAATATAAAGATATCTCCTGTATGATGGTGACATAATATATTGTATATAATATAATATAAAGATATCTCCTGTATGATGGAAATATAATATATTGTATATAATAATATAAAGATATCTCCTGTATGATGGGGACATAATATATTGTATATAATAATATAAAGATATCTCCTTTATGATGGTGACATAATATATTGTATATAATAATATAAAGATATCTCCTGTATGATGAGGACATAATATATTGTATATAATAATATAAAGATATCTCCTGTATGATGGGGACATAATATATTGTATATAATAATATAAAGATATCTCCTGTATGATGGGGACATAATATATTGTATATAATAATATAAAGATATCTCCTGTATGATGGTGACATAATATATTGTATATAATAATATAAAGATATCTCCTGTATGATGGTGACATAATATATTGTATATAATAATATAAAGATATCTCCTGTATGATGGGGACATAATATATTGTATATAATAATATAAAGATATCTCCTGTATGATGGGGGACATAATATATTGTATATAATAATATAAAGATATCTCCTGTATGATGGGGACATAATATATTGTATATAATAATATAAAGATATCTCCTGTATGATGGGGGACATAATATATTGTATATAATAATATAAAGATATCTCCTATATGATGGGGACATAATATATTGTATATAATATAATAATATAAAGACATCTCCTGTATGATGGGGACATAATATATTGTATATAATAATATAAAGATATCTCCTGTATGATGGTGACATAATATATTGTATATAATATAATAATATAAAGATATCCCCTGTATGATGGTGACATAATATATTGTATATAATAATATAAAGATATCTCCTGTATGATGGTGACATAATATATTGTATATAATATAATATAAAGATATCTCCTGTATGATGGTGACATAATATATTGTATATAATATAATAATATAAAGATATCTCCTGTATGATGGTGACATAATATATTGTATATAATAATATAAAGATATCTCCTGTATGATGGTGACATAATATATTGTATATAATATAATATAAAGATATCTCCTGTATGATGGTGACATAATATATTGTATATAATATAATAATATAAAGATATCTCCTGTATGATGTGACATAATATATTGTATATAATATAATATAAAGATATCTCCTGTATGATGGTGACATAATATATTGTATATAATAATATAAAGATATCTCCTGTATGATGGGGACATAATATATTGTATATAATAATATAAAGATATCTCCTGTATGATGGGGACATAATATATTGTATATAATAATATAAAGATATCTCATGTATGATGGGGACATAATATATTGTATATGATAATATAAAGATATCTCCTGTATAATGGTGACATAATATATTGTATATAATAATATAAAGATATCTCCTGTATGATGGTGACATAATATATAGTATATAATAATATAAAGATGTCTCCTGTATGATGGGGACATAATATATTGTATATAATATAATATTATAAAGATATCTCCTGTATGATGGTGACATAATATATTGTATATAATAATATAAAGATATCTCCTGTATAATGGTGACATAATATATTGTATATAATATAATATAAAGATATCTCCTGTATGATGGTGACATAATATATTGTATATAATATAATATAAAGATATCTCCTGTATGATGGTGACATAATATATTGTATATAATATAATAATATAAAGATATCTCCTGTATGATGGTGACATAATATATTGTATATAATATAATATAAAGATATCTCCTGTATGATGGTGACATAATATATTGTATATAATAATATAAAGATATCTCCTGTATGATGGGGACATAATATATTGTATATAATAATATAAAGATATCTCCTGTATGATGGTGACATAATATATTGTATATAATAATATAAAGATATCTCCTGTATGATGGGGACATAATATATTGTATATAATAATATAAAGATATCTCCTGTATGATGGTGAAATAATATATTGTATAATATAATAATATAAAGATATCTCCTGTATGATGGTGACATAATATATTGTATATAATAATATAAAGATATCTCCTGTATGATGGGGACATAATATATTGTATATAAATAATATAAAGATATCTCCTGTATGATGAGGACATAATATATTGTATATAATAATATAAAGATATCTCCTGTATGATGGTGACATAATATATTGTATATAATAATATAAAGATATCTCCTGTATGATGAGGACATAATATATTGTATATAATAATATAAAGATATCTCCTGTATGATGGTGACATAATATATTGTATATAATAATATAAAGATATCTCCTGTATGATGGGGACATAATATATTGTATATAATAATATAAAGATATCTCCTGTATGATGGGGACATAATATATTGTATATAATAATATAAATATATCTTCTGTATGATGGGGACATAATATACTGTATACAATATAATAATATAAAGATATCTCCTGTATGATGGTGACATAATATATTGTATATAATAATATGAAGATATCTCCTGTATGATGGGGACATAATATATTGTATATAATAATATAAAGATATCTCCTGTATGATGGGGACATAATATATTGTATATTATATCTTTATATTATTATATTATATACAATATATTATGTCCCCATCATACAGGAGATATCTTTATATTATTATATACAATATATTATGTCCCCATCATACAGGAGATATCTTCATATTATTATATACAATATATTATGTCACCATCATACAGGAGATATCTTTATATTATTATATTGTATACAGTATATTATGTCCCCATCATACAGAAGATATATTTATATTATTATATACAATATATTATGTCCCCATCATACAGGAGATATCTTTATATTATTATATACAATATATTATGTCCCCATCATACAGGAGATATCTTTATATTATTATATACAATATATTATGTCACCATCATACAGGAGATATCTTTATATTATTATATACAATATATTATGTCCTCATCATACAGGAGATATCTTTATATTATTATATACAATATATTATGTCACCATCATACAGGAGATATCTTTATATTATTATATACAATATATTATGTCCTCATCATACAGGAGATATCTTTATATTATTATATACAATATATTATGTCCCCATCATACAGGAGATATCTTTATATTATTATATACAATATATTATGTCACCATCATACAGGAGATATCTTTATATTATTATATTATATACAATATATTATTTCACCATCATACAGGAGATATCTTTATATTATTATATACAATATATTATGTCCCCATCATACAGGAGATATCTTTATATTATTATATATACAATATATTATGTCACCATCATACAGGAGATATCTTTATATTATTATATACAATATATTATGTCCCCATCATACAGGAGATATCTTTATATTATTATATACAATATATTATGTCACCATCATACAGGAGATATCTTTATATTATATTATATACAATATATTATGTCACCATCATACAGGAGATATCTTTATATTATTATATTATATACAATATATTATGTCACCATCATACAGGAGATATCTTTATATTATATTATATACAATATATTATGTCACCATCATACAGGAGATATCTTTATATTATATTATATACAATATATTATGTCACCATTATACAGGAGATATCTTTATATTATTATATACAATATATTATGTCACCATCATACAGGAGATATCTTTATATTATTATATTATATACAATATATTATGTCCCCATCATACAGGAGACATCTTTATATTATTATATACTATATATTATGTCACCATCATACAGGAGATATCTTTATATTATTATATACAATATATTATGTCACCATTATACAGGAGATATCTTATATTATCATATACAATATATTATGTCCCCAATCATACATGAGATATCTTTATATTATTATATACAATATATTATGTCCCCATCATACAGGAGATATCTTTATATTATTATATACAATATATTATGTCACCATCATACAGGAGATATCTTTATATTATTATATACAATATATTATGTCACCATCATACAGGAGATATCTTTATATTATATTATATACATATATTATGTCACCATCATACAGGAGATATCTTTATATTATTATATTTACAATATATTATGTCACCATCATACAGGAGATATCTTTATATTAATTATATACAATATATTATGTCACCATCATACAGGAGATATCTTTATATTATTATATACAATATATTATGTCACCATCATTACAGGAGATATCTTTATATTATTATATTATATACAATATATTATGTCACCATCATACAGGAGATATCTTTATATTATATTATATACAATATATTATGTCACCATCATACAGGAGATATCTTTATATTATTATATACAATATATTATGTCACCATCATACAGGGGATATCTTTATATTATTATATTATATACAATATATTATGTCACCATCATACAGGAGATATCTTTATATTATTATATACAATATATTATGTCCCCATCATACAGGAGATGTCTTTATATTATTATATTATATACAATATATTATGTCCCCATCATATAGGAGATATCTTTATATTATTATATACAATATATTATGTCCCCATCATACAGGAGATATCTTTATATTATTATATACAATATATTATGTCCCCATCATACAGGAGATATCTTTATATTATTATATACAATATATTATGTCCCCATCATACAGGAGATATCTTTATATTATTATATACAATATATTATGTCCCCATCATACAGGAGATATCTTTATATTATTATATACAATATATTATGTCACCATCATACAGGAGATATCTTTATATTATTATATACAATATATTATGTCACCATCATACAGGAGATATCTTTATATTATTATATACAATATATTATGTCCCCATCATACAGGAGATATCTTTATATTATTATATACAATATATTATGTCCCCCATCATACAGGAGATATCTTTATATTATTATATACAATATATTATGTCCTCATCATACAGGAGATATCTTTATATTATTATATACAATATATTATGTCACCATCATAAAGGAGATATCTTTATATTATTATATACAATATATTATGTCCCCATCATACAGGAGATATCTTTATATTATTATATACAATATATTATATTTCCATCATACAGGAGATATCTTTATATTATATTATATACAATATATTATGTCACCATCATACAGGAGATATCTTTATATTATATTATATACAATATATTATGTCACCATTATACAGGAGATATCTTTATATTATTATATACAATATATTATGTCACCATCATACAGGAGATATCTTTATATTATTATATTATATACAATATATTATGTCACCATCATACAGGAGATATCTTTATATTATCATATACAATATATTATGTCACCATCATACATGAGATATCTTTATATTATTATATACAATATATTATGTCACCATCATACAGGAGATATCTTTATATTATTATATACAATATATTATGTCACCATCATACATGAGATATCTTTATATTATTATATACAATATATTATGTCACCATCATACAGGAGATATCTTTATATTATATTATATACAATATATTATGTCACCATCATACAGGGGATATCTTTATATTATTATATTATATACAATATATTATGTCACCATCATACAGGAGATATCTTTATATTATATTATATACAATATATTATGTCACCATCATACAGGGGATATCTTTATATTATTATATTATATACAATATATTATGTCACCATCATACAGGAGATATCTTTATATTATTATATACAATATATTATGTCCCCATCATACAGGAGATGTCTTTATATTATTATATTATATACAATATATTATGTCCCCATCATACAGGAGATATCTTTATATTATTATATACAATATATTATGTCCCCATCATACAGGAGATATCTTTATATTATTATATACAATATATTATGTCACCATCATACAGGAGATATCTTTATATTATTATATTATATACAATATATTATGTCACCATCATACAGGAGATATCTTTATATTATTATATTATATACAATATATTATGTCACCATCATACAGGAGATATCTTTATATTATTATATACAATATATTATGTCACCATCATACAGGAGATATCTTTATATTATTATATTATATACAATATATTATGTCACCATCATACAGGAGATATCTTTATATTATATTATATACAATATATTATGTCACCATCATACAGGGGATATCTTTATATTATTATATACAATATATTATGTCTCCATCATACAGGAGATATCATTATTATATACAATATATTATGTCCCCATCATACAGGAGATATCTTTATATTATTATATACAATATATTATGTCACTATCATACAGGAGATATCTTTATGTTATTATATACAATATATTATGTCACCATCATACAGGAGATATCTTTATGTTATTATATACAATATATTATGTCACCATCATACAGGAGATATCTTTATATTATTATATACAATATATTATGTCACCATCATACAGGAGATATCTTTATATTATTATATACAATATATTATGTCACCATCATACAAGAGATATCTTTATATTATTATATACAATATATTATGTCCCTATCATACAGGAGATATCTTTATATTATTATATACAATATATTATGTCACCATCATACAGGAGATATCTTTATATTATTATATACAATATATGATGTCCTCATCATACAGGAGATATCTTTATATTATTATATACAATATATTATGTCCTCATCATACAGGAGATATCTTTATATTAGTATATACAATATATTATTTCCCCATCATACATGAGATATCTTTATATTATTATATACAATATATTATGTCCCCATCATACATGAGATATCATTATATTATTATATACAATATATTATGTCACCATCATACAGGAGATATCTTTATATTATTATATACAATATATTATGTCCCCATCATACAGGAGATATCTTTATATTATTATATACAATATATTATGTCCCCATCATACAGGAGATATCTTTATATTATTATATACAATATATTATGTCCCCATCATACAGGAGATATCTTTATATTATTATATACAATATATTATGTCCCCATCATACAGGAGATATCTTTATATTATTATGTTATATACAATATATTATGTCCCCATCATACAGGAGATATCTTTATATTATTATATACAATATATTATGTCCCCATCATACAGGAGATATCTTTATATTATTATATACAATATATTATGTCCCCATCATACAGGAGATATCTTTATATTATCATATACAATATATTATGTCCTCATCATACGGGAGATATCTTTATATTATTATATTATATACAATATATTATGTCCCCATTATACAGGAGATATCTTTATATTATTATATACAATATATTATGTCCCCATCATACAGGAGATATCTTTATATTATTATATACAATATATTATGTCACCATCATACAGGAGATATCTTTAGATTATTATATACAATATATTATGTCACCATCATACAGGAAATATCTTTATATTATTATATACAATATATTATGTCACCATCATACAGGAGATATCTTTATATTATTATATTATATACAATATATTATGTCACCATCATACAGGAGATATCTTTATATTATTATATACAATATATTATGTCCCCATCATACAGGAGATATCTTTATATTATTATATACAATATATTATGTCCCCATCATACAGGAGATATCTTTATATTATTATATTATATACAATATATTATGTCCCCATCATACAGGAGATATCTTTATATTATTATATACAATATATTATGTCCCCATCATACAGGAGATATCTTTATATTATTATATTATATACAATATATTATGTCACCATCATACAGGAGATATCTTTATATTATTATATACAATATATTATGTCTCCATCACACAGGAGATATCTTTATATTATTATATACAATATATTATGTCACCATCATACAGGAGATATCTTTATATTATTATATACAATATATTATGTCCCCATCATACAGGAGATATCTTTATATTATTATATTATATACAATATATTATGTCACCATCATACAGGAGATATCTTTATATTATTATATTATATACAATATATTATGTCCCCATCATACAGGAGATATCTTTATATTATTATATACAATATATTATGTCCCCATCATACAGGAGATATCTTTATATTATTATATACAATATATTATGTCACCATCATACAGGAGATATCTTTATATTATTATATTATATACAATATATTATGTCACCATCATACAGGAGATATCTTTATATTATTATATTATATACAATATATTATGTCACCATCATACAGGAGATATCTTTATATTATAATATACAATATATTATGTCCCCATCATACAGGAGATATCTTTATATTATTATATCCAATATATTATGTCCCATCATACAGGAGATATCTTTATATTATTATATTATATACAATATATTATGTCACCATCATACAGGAGATATCTTTATATTATTATATACAATATATTATGTCACCATCATACAGGAGATATCTTTATATTATTATATTATATACAATATATTATGTCACCATCATACAGGAGATATCTTTATATTATTATATACAATATATTATGTCCTCATCATACAGGAGATATCTTTATATTATTATATACAATATATTATGTCCCCATCATACAGGAGATATCTTTATATTATTATATACAATATATTATGTCACCATCATACAGGAGATATCTTTATATTATTATATACAATATATTATATTTCCATCATACAGGAGATATCTTTATATTATTATATACATATATTATGTCCCCATCATACAGGAGATATCTTTATATTATTATATTACAATATATTATGTCACCATCATACAGGAGATATCTTTATATTATATTATATACAATATATTATGTCCCCATCATACAGGAGATATCTTTATATTTATATATACAATATATTATGTCACCATCATACAGGAGATATCTTTATATTATTATATACAATATATTATGTCACCATCATACAGGAGATATCTTTATATTATTATATACAATATATTATGTCACCATCATACAGGAGATATCTTTATATTATTATATACAATATATTATGTCCCCATCATACAGGAGATATCTTTATATTATTATATTATATACAATATATTATGTCACCATCATACAGGAGATATCTTTATATTATTATATACAATATATTATGTCCCCATCATACAGGAGATATCTTTATATTATTATATACAATATATTATGTCACCATCATACAGGAGATATCTTTATATTATTATATTATATACAATATATTATGTCACCATCATACAGGAGATATCTTTATATTATTATATACAATATATTATGTCCCCATCATACAGGAGATATCTTTATATTATTATATACAATATATTATGTCCCCATCATACAGGAGATATCTTTATATTATTATATACAATATATTATGTCACCATCATACAGGAGATATCTTTATATTATTATATACAATATATTATATTTCCATCATACAGGAGATATCTTTATATTATTATATACAATATATTATGTCACCATCATACAGGAGATATCTTTATATTATTATATTATATACAATATATTATGTCCCCATCATACAGGAGATATCTTTATATTATTATATTATATACAATATATTATGTCCCCATCATACAGGAGATATCTTTATATTATTATATACAATATATTATGTCACCATCATACAGGAGATATTTTTATATTATTATATCCAATATATTATGTCCCCATCATACAGGAGATATCTTTATATTATTATATACAATATATTATGTCACCATCATACAGGAAATATCTTTATATTATTATATACAATATATTATGTCCCCATCATACAGGAGATATCTTTATATTATTATATACAATATACTATGTCCCCATCATACAGGAGATATATTTATATTACTTATTATATACAATATATTATGTCACCATCATACAGGAGATATCTTTATATTATTATATACAATATATTATGTCACCATCACACAGGAGATATCTTTATATTATTATATACAATATATTATGTCCCCATCATACAGGAGATATCTTTATATTATTATATACAATATATTATGTCACCATCATACAGGAGATATCTTTATATTATTATATACAATATATTATGTCCCCATCATACAGGAGATATCTTTATATTATTATATACAATATATTATGTCACCATCATACAGGAGATATCTTTATATTATTATATTATATACAATATATTATGTCACCATCATACAGGAGATATCTTTATATTATTATATTATATACAATATATTATGTCCCCATCATACAGGAAATATCTTTATATTATTATATACAATATATTATGTCCCCATCATACAGGAGATATCTTTATATTATTATATACAATATATTATGTAACCATCATACAGGAGATATCTTTATATTATTATATACAATATATTATGTCACCATCATACAGGAGATATCTTTATATTATTATATACAATATATTATGTCACCATCATACAGGAGATATCTTTATATTATTATATACAATATATTATGTCCCCATCATACAGGAGATATCTTTATATTATTATATTACATACAATATATTATGTCACCATCATACAGGAGATATCTTTATATTATTATATTACATACAATATATTATGTCACCATCATACAGGAGATATCTTTATATTATTATATACAATATATTATGTCCCCATCATACAGGAGATATCTTTATATTATTATATACAATATATTATGTCCCCATCATACAGGAGATATCTTTATATTATTATATACAATATATTATGTCCCCATCATACAGGAGATATCTTTATATTATTATATTATATACAATATATTATGTCACCATCATACAGGAGATATCTTTATATTATTATATACAATATATTATGTCCCCATCATACAGGAGATATCATTATATTATTATATACAATATATTATGTCCTCATCATACAGGAGATATCTTTATATTATTATATACAATATATTATTTCCCCATCATACATGAGATATCTTTATATTATTATATACAATATATTATGTCACCATCATACAGGAGATATCTTTATATTATTATATACAATATATTATGTCCCCATCATACATGAGATATCATTATATTATTATATACAATATATTATGTCCCCATCATACAGGAGATATCTTTATATTATTATATACAATATATTATGTCACCATCATACTGGAGATATCTTTATATTATTATATACAATATATTATGTCCCCATCATACAGGAGATATCTTTATATTATTATATACAATATATTATGTCACCATCATACAGGAGATATCTTTATATTATTATATACAATATATTATGTCCCCATCATACAGGAGATATCTTTATATTATTATGTTATATACAATATATTATGTCCCCATCATACAGGAGATATCTTTATATTATTATATACAATATATTATGTCCCCATCATACAGGAGATATCTTTATATTATCATATACAATATATTATGTCCTCATCATACAGGAGATATCTTTATATTATTATATTATATACAATATATTATGTCCCCATTATACAGGAGATATCTTTATATTATTATATACAATATATTATGTCCCCATCATACAGGAGATATCTTTATATTATTATATACAATATATTATGTCCTCATCATACAGGAGATATCTTTATATTATTATATACAATATATTATGTCCCCATCATACAGGAGATATCTTTATATTATTATATACAATATATTATGTCCTCATCATACAAGAGATATCTTTAGATTATTATATACAATATATTATGTCACCATCATACAGGAAATATCTTTATATTATTATATACAATATATTATGTCACCATCATACAGGAGATATCTTTATATTATTATATACAATATATTATGTCCCCATCATACAGGAGATATCTTTATATTATTATATTATATACAATATATTATGTCACCATCATACAGGAGATATCTTTATATTATTATATACAATATATTATGTCACCATCATACAGGAGATATCTTTATATTATTATATACAATATATTATGTCCCCATCATACAGGAGATATCTTTATATTATTATATACAATATATTATGTCCCCATCATACAGGAGATATCTTTATATTATTATATACAATATATTATGTCTCCATCATACAGGAGATATCTTTATATTATTATATACAATATATTATGTCACCATCATACAGGAGATATCTTTATATTATTATATACAATATATTATGTCCCCATCATACAGGAGATATCTTTATATTATTATATTATATACAATATATTATGTCACCATCATACAGGAGATATCTTTATATTATTATATTATATACAATATATTATGTCCCCATCATACAGGAGATATCTTATATTATTATATACAATATATTATGTCCCCATCATACAGGAGATATCTTTATATTATTATATTATATACAATATATTATGTCACCATCATACAGGAGATATCTTTATATATTATATTATATACAATATATTATGTCACCATCATACAGGAGATATCTTTATATTATAATATACAATATATTATGTCCCCATCATACAGGAGATATCTTTATATTATTATATCCAATATATTATGTCCCCATCATACAGGAGATATCTTTATATTATTATATACAATATATTATTGTCACCATCATACAGGAGATATCTTTATATTATTATATTATATACAATATATTATGTCACCATCATACAGGAGATATCTTTATATTATTATATACAATATATTATATTTCCATCATACAGGAGATATCTTTATATTATTATATACAATATATTATGTCACCATCATACAGGAGATATCTTTATATTATATTATATACAATATATTATGTCCCCATCATACAGGAGATATCTTTATATTTATATATACAATATATTATGTCACCATCATACAGGAGATATCTTTATATTATTATATACAATATATTATGTCACCATCATACAGGAGATATCTTTATATTATTATATTATATACAATATATTATGTCACCATCATACAGGAGATATCTTTATATTATTATATACAATATATTATGTCCCCATCATACAGGAGATATCTTTATATTATTATATACAATATATTATGTCACCATCATACAGGAGATATCTTTATATTATTATATTATATACAATATATTATGTCACTATCATACAGGAGATATATTTATATTATTATATACAATATATTATGTCACCATCATACAGGAGATATCTTTATATTTATTATATACAATATATTATGTCACCATCATACAGGAGATATCTTTATATTTATATATACAATATATTATGTCACCATCATACAGGAGATATCTTTATATTATTATATACAATATATTATATTTCCATCATACAGGAGATATCTTTATATTATTATATACAATATATTATGTCACCATCATACAGGAGATATCTTTATATTATTATATTATATACAATATATTATGTCCCCATCATACAGGAGATATCTTTATATTATTATATTATATACAATATATTATGTCCCCATCATACAGGAGATATCTTTATATTATTATATTATATACAATATATTATGTCACCATCATACAGGAGATATCTTTATATTATTATATCCAATATATTATGTCCCCATCATACAGGAGATATCTTTATATTATTATATACAATATATTATGTCACCATCATACAGGAGATATCTTTATATTATATTATATACAATATATTATGTCCCCATCATACAGGAGATATCTTTATATTTATATATACAATATATTATGTCACCATCATACAGGAGATATCTTTATATTATTATATGCAATATATTATGTCACCATCATACAGGAGATATCTTTATATTATTATATACAATATATTATGTCACCATCATACAGGAGATATCTTTATATTATTATATACAATATATTATGTCCCCATCATACAGGAGATATCTTTATATTATTATATTATATACAATATATTATGTCACCATCATACAGGAGATATCTTTATATTATTATATACAATATATTATGTCCCCATCATACAGGAGATATCTTTATATTATTATATACAATATATTATGTCACCATCATACAGGAGATATCTTTATATTATTATATTATATACAATATATTATGTCACCATCATACAGGAGATATATTTATATTATTATATACAATATATTATGTCACCATCATACAGGAGATATCTTTATATTATTATATACAATATATTATGTCACCATCATACAGGAGATATCTTTATATTATTATATACAATATATTATATTTCCATCATACAGGAGATATCTTTATATTATTATATACAATATATTATGTCACCATCATACAGGAGATATCTTTATATTATTATATACAATATATTATGTCACCATCATACAGGAGATATCTTTATATTATTATATTATATACAATATATTATGTCCCCATCATACAGGAGATATCTTTATATTATTATATTATATACAATATATTATGTCCCCATCATACAGGAGATATCTTTATATTATTATATTATATACAATATATTATGTCACCATCATACAGGAGATATCTTTATATTATTATATCCAATATATTATGTCCCCATCATACAGGAGATATCTTTATATTATTATATACAATATATTATGTCACCATCATACAGGAGATATCTTTATATTATATTATATACAATATATTATGTCCCCATCATACAGGAGATATCTTTATATTTATATATACAATATATTATGTCACCATCATACAGGAGATATCTTTATATTATTATATACAATATATTATGTCACCATCATACAGGAGATATCTTTATATTATTATATACAATATATTATGTCACCATCATACAGGAGATATCTTTATATTATTATATACAATATATTATGTCCCCATCATACAGGAGATATCTTTATATTATTATATTATATACAATATATTATGTCACCATCATACAGGAGATATCTTTATATTATTATATACAATATATTATGTCCCCATCATACAGGAGATATCTTTATATTATTATATACAATATATTATGTCACCATCATACAGGAGATATCTTTATATTATTATATTATATACAATATATTATGTCACCATCATACAGGAGATATATTTATATTATTATATACAATATATTATGTCACCATCATACAGGAGATATCTTTATATTATTATATACAATATATTATGTCCCCATCATACAGGAGATATCTTTATATTATATTATATACAATATATTATGTCACCATCATACAGGAGATATCTTTATATTATTATATACAATATATTATGTCACCATCATACAGGAGATATCTTTATATTATATTATATACAATATATTATGTCATCATCATACAGGAGATATCTTTATATTATTATATACAATATATTATGTCACCATCATACAGGAGATATCTTTATATTATTATATACAATATATTATATTTCCATCATACAGGAGATATCTTTATATTATTATATACAATATATTATGTCACCATCATACAGGAGATATCTTTATATTATTATATTATATACAATATATTATGTCCCCATCATACAGGAGATATCTTTATATTATTATATTATATACAATATATTATGTCCCCATCATACAGGAGATATCTTTATATTATTATATACAATATATTATGTCACCATCATACAGGAGATATTTTTATATTATTATATCCAATATATTATGTCCCCATCATACAGGAGATATCTTTATATTATTATATACAATATATTATGTCACCATCATACAGGAAATATCTTTATATTATTATATACAATATATTATGTCCCCATCATACAGGAGATATCTTTATATTATTATATACAATATACTATGTCCCCATCATACAGGAGATATCTTTATATTATATACAATATATTATGTCTCCATCATACAGGAGATATCTTTATATTACTATATTATATACAATATATTATGTCACCATCATACAGGAGATATCTTTATATTATTATATACAATATATTATGTCACCATCACACAGGAGATATCTTTATATTATTATATACAATATATTATGTCACCATCATACAGGAGATATCTTTATATTATTATATACAATATATTATGTCCCCATCATACAGGAGATATCTTTATATTATTATATACAATATATTATGTCACCATCATACAGGGAGATATCTTTATATTATTATATTATATACAATATATTATGTCACCATCATACAGGAGATATCTTTATATTATTATATATACAATATATTATGTCCCCATCATACAGGAGATATCTTTATATTATTATATACAATATATTATGTCCCCATCATACAGGAGATATCTTTATATTTATTATATACAATATATTATGTCACCATCATACAGGAGATATCTTTATATTATTATATACAATATATTATGTCACCATCATACAGGAGATATCTTTATATTATTATATACAATATATTATGTCCCCATCATACAGGAGATATCTTTATATTATTATATACAATATATTATGTCCCCATCATACAGGAGATATCTTTATATTATTATATACAATATATTATGTCCCCATCATACAGGAGATATCTTTATATTATTATATTATTACAATATATTATGTCACTCATCATACAGGAGATATCTTTATATTATTATATACAATATATTATGTCACCATCATACAGGAGATTATCTTTATATTATTATATACAATATATTCCAATTATGTCCCCCATCATACAGGAGATATCTTTATATTATTATATTATATACAATATATT
>NW_026608484.1:0-67000 GCF_029499605.1 Hyla sarda
GCAGAGAGCTTCAAAGTTTTAAAATTGCAACATTTTCAAATTTTTCATCAAATTTTTTAATTTTTCACCAAGAAATGATGCAAATATCGACAAAAATTTACCACTACCATAAAGTAGAATATGTCATGAAAAAACAGTCTCAAAATCAAATTTATAAGTAAAAGCATCCCAGAGTAATTAATGCTTAAAGTGACAGTGGTCAGATTTGCAAAAAATGCTCCCTTTTTTAGGGTTATAATGGGCTCCTTCCCCAAGGGGTTAATACTGATCAGTAATATCGACAATCTACTTCTCTGGTCTCAAGATCTCTGGACCGAGCGCACTACAATGCTCAGAAGAGGAGGAGCGCCATTGAGCTTTTGGAGAGAGAATTTGTTTGGAATGGAAGTCAGGGGCCATGTGCGTTTACAAAGCCCCCCGTGGTGCCAGAACAGTGGACCCCCCACATGTAACCCCATTTTGGAAACTACACCCCTCACAGAATTTAATAAGGGGTGCAGTGAGTATTTACACCCCACTGATGTTTGACAGGTCTTTGGAACAGTGAGCTGTGTAAATGAAAAATTGCATTTTTCATTTTCACGGACCACTGTTCCAAAAATCTGTCAGACACCTGTGGAGCGTAAATGCTCACTGCACCCCCTATTACAATATGTGAGGGGTGTAGATTCCAAATTGGGGTTACATGTGGGGTTACACTTTACATCCACATATGGGGTATGTTCTTACTCAGAAGTAATGGGGTTACAAATTTTTGGGGGCATTTTTTTCCTATTTTCCCTTGTGAAAATGAAAAATTTAGGGTAACGCCATCATTTTAGTCAAAAAATGTTTGTTTTTTCATTTTCCCATCCAACTTTAATGAAAATTCTTGGTTGTTAAGGCTCACTATACCCCTTATGTTCCGTGCGGGTTGTAGTTTCCAAAATGGGGTCACATGTAGGTATTTATTTTTTTGTGATTATGTCAGAACCGCTGTAAAATCAGCCACCCCTGTGCAAATCACCAATTTAGGCCTCAAATGGTCATGGTGCGCTCTCATTCCTGAGCATTGTTGTGCGTCCACAGAGCATTTTACACCCCACATATGGGGTATTTCCGTGCTTTTCCTTTTACCACTTGTGAAAATAAAAAGTATGGGGCAACACCAGCATGTTTATTTTTTTATATTAACAGGCTGGTGTAGCCCCCAACTTTTCCTTTTCATAAGGGGTAAAAGGAGAAAAAGCCCCCCAAAATTTGTAGTGCAATTTCTCCCAAGTACGGAAATACCCCATACGTGGACCTAAACTGTTTCCTTGAAATACAATAGGGCTCCAAAGTGAGAGAGCACCATGTGCATTTGAGGAATTAATTAGGGATTGCATAGGGGTGGACATAGGGGTATTCTACACCAGTGATTCCCAAACAGGGTACCTCCAGCTGTTAATAAACTCCCAGCATGCCTGGACAGTCAATGCTGGGAGTTGTTGTTTTGCAACAGCTGAAGGCTCCGTTTTGGAAACACTGCTGTACGATATATTTTTCATTTTTTTTGTTTATTGGGGGGGGGGGCAGTGTAAGGGGGTGTATATGTAGTGTTTTACCCTTTATTATGTGTTAGTGTAGTGTAGTGTTTGTAGGGTACATTCACACTGGTGGGCGTTTATGGTGAGTTTCCCCGCTAGGAGTTTGCGCTGCGGCGAAAAATTTGCCGCAGCTCAAACTTGAAGCGGAAAACTCACTGTAAACTCGCCCGTGTGAATGTACCCTGCATTCTGGGCGTTGTACTTTTGCAACAGCTGGAGGCACACTGGTTGGAAAACCTTCAGTTAGGTTCTGTTCCCTAACTCAGTATATTCCAACCAGTATGCCTCCAGCTGTTGAAAAACTACAACTCCCAGCATGTACTGATCGCCAAAGGGCATGCTGGGAGATGTAGTTATGCAACAGCTGGAGGTACGCAACTACAACTCCCAGCATGCCGAGACAGCTGTTTGCTGTTTGGGCATGCTGGGATTTGCAGTTTTGCAACATCTATAGGGCCACAGTTTAGAGACCACTGCACAGTGATCTCCAAACTGTGGCCCTCCAGATGTTGCTAGGCAACTCACTAGCTTCCGTAGGATCCAGAGAGCCACATCGCCATCCTCTTCTGCCGCCGATCGCCACCCGCAGCTGCCGCTGACAGGTGAGTGTACTTCGGTGCCGGTCCCTGTCGGTTTCCCCGTTCTGCCCTGCCTATTGTGGGTGGGCAGAACGGGGAAACCGAAAGTTAACCCCCCCCCCCCTCGCCCCATTCTGCTATTGGTCGTTGCTTCTTGATGACCAATACCAGGGATAGGAGGGATAGGAGGGGTGGCACCTCTTCCCTTCAGGGTGATCGTGGGTGTCTTGGACAACCGCGATCCCCCTTATATTCCAGGTCACCATAGACCCCCCTGGGCATTTGCACGGGATGCCTGCTGAATGATTTCAGCAGGCATCCCGATCCCCGCACGGTGGGGCCTGGAATTCCCAAGGGGCGTATGGATATGCCCTGGGTCCTTAATGATCAGAAACCGAGGGCATATCCATACGCCCTGGGTCCTTAAGGGGTCAAAGGGGTTAAAAATAAATAATTAATTTTTTATGGTCACTGAACTTTTAACCCCTGGACATGTTGTATTCATATAGTAATTGCTTGTATGGGCACTGGTAATCATGGAATATTGTGTGAGATGCTCCGCCAGAATTTTCCATGAAAATTTGGTTCCAAACTCAGCATATTTGACGCAAAAAAAAAAGTGTAGCGAAAATGAACTCTCGTATTTTAACCCCTTAAGGACTGAGCCCTTTTTCACCTTAAAGGGGTACTCCGCCCCTAGACATCTTATCCCCTATCCAAAGGATGGTGGAAAAGATGTCAGATCGCTGGGGTCCCACTGCTGGGGACCCCCGGGATCTTCGCTGCGGCACCACGCTATCATTACTGCACAGAGCGAGTTCGCTCTGCGAGTAATGACGGTCAATACAGGAGCTGGAACATCATGATGTCACGGCTCCGCCCCCTTCTGACGTCACGGCTCCACCCCCTTTGTGATGTCACGGCCCGTCCCCTCAATACAAATCGATGGGAGGGGGCGTGGCGGTTGTCATGCCCCCTGCCATAGACTTGCGTTAAGAGGGCAGGTCGAGATGTCACAAGGGGCGGAGCCATGACGTCACGCTGCTCCGTCCCCTATATTGCCCGTCATTACACAGAGAGCGAATTCGCTCTGTGCATTAATGATAGCGTGGTGCCGCAGTGGCGATCCCGGGGGTTCCCAGCAGTGGGACCCCGGCGATCTGACATCTTATCCCCTATCCTTTGGATAGGGGATAAGATGTCTATGGGCAGAGTACCCCTTTAAGGACTCAGCCCTTTTTTGCAATTCTGACCACTGTCACTTTAAGCATTAATAACTCTAAGATGCTTTTACCAATTATTCTGATTCCAAGACTGTTTTTTCGTGACATATTCAACTTTAACACAGTGGTAAATTTTCATTGTTACTTGCATCCTTTCTTGGTGAAAAATCCCCAAATTTCATTCAAATTTTGAAAATTTTGCATTTTTCTAACTTTGAAACTCTCCGCTTTTAAGGAAAATGGATATTGCAAATAAATTATATATTGATTCACATATACAGTATGTCTACTTTATATTTGCATCATGAAGTTGACATGTTTTTACTTTTGGAAGACATCAAAGAGCTTCAAAGTTCAGCAGCAATTTTCACATTTTCCACAAAAATTTTCAAAATCTGAATTTTTCAGGGACCAGTTCAGTATTGAAGTGCGTTTGAGGAGTCTTCTTATTAGATAAACCCCATAAATGCCCCCCCTTATAAAAACTGCACCCCCCCCCCCCCCCCAAAGTTTCAGTTTCACAGGAATAGCAGCAAGGTAAAGGAGTAAATCTTAATTTTTACACTTGCATGTTCTTGTAGACCCAGTTTTTGAAATTTTACTAGGGGTAAAAGGAGAAAAAGCCCCCCAAAATTTGTAACCCAATTTCTCTCGAGTAAGGAAATACATCATATGTGGATGTCAAGTGCTCTGTGGGTGCACTACAAGGCTCAGAAGGGAAGGAGCGACAATGGGATTTTGGGGAGTGTTTGTGAAATGGTTTTTAAGGGGTATGTCACATTTAGGAAGCCCCTATGGTGCCAAAATATCAGAACCCCCCCCCCCCACATGGCATACTATTTTGGAAACTACACCCCCCAAGGAATGTAACAAGGGGTCTGCTGAGCCTAAACACCTCACAGGTGTTTGACGACTTTTCGTTAAAGTCGGATGTGTAAATGCATTTTTTTTTTCACTAAAATGCTGGTTTTCCCCCAAATTTTACATTTTTACAAGGGGTTATAAGAGAAAATGCCCCCCAAAATTTGTAATCCCATCTCTTCTGAATATGGAAAGACCCACTGTGTGGATGTCAAGTGTTCTGCTGGCACACTACAATGTTCAGAAGAGAAGAAGTCACATTTGGCTTTTGGAAAGCAAACTGTGCTAAAATTGTTTTTGGGGGGCATGTTGCATTTAGTAAGCCACTATGGTGCCAGAACAGCAAAAAAAATAAATAAATAAATAAAACACATTGCATACTATTTTGGAAACTACACCCCTCAAGGAACTTAACAAAGCGTACAGTGAGCTTTAACACCCCACAGGTGCTTTACAAATTTCTGCTAAAGTTGGACGAGAAAATTAAAAATTTGATTTTTTTCACTAAAATGATGGTGTAAGCCCAAATTTTTCATTTTCACAAGGGGTAATTGGAGAAAAAGCCTCCCAAAATTTGTAACCCCATTTCTTCTGAGTATGGAAATACCCCATATGTGGATGTAAAGTGCTCTGCGGGCGAACTACAATGCTCAGAAGAGAAGGAGCGCCATTGAGCTTTTGGTGAGAGGATTTGGTTGGAATAGAAGTGGGAGGCCATGTGTGTTTACAAAGCCCCCCTGGTGCCAGAACAGTGGGACCCCCCCCCCCACATGTGACCCCATTTTGGAAACTACACCCCTCTTAGAATTGAATAAAGGGTGCAGTGAACATTTACACCCCACTAGCATTTGATAGATCTTTGGAACAGTGGGCAGTGCAAATAAAAATATAACATTTTAAATTTTCACGGAACACTGTTCCAAAAATCTGTCAGACACCTGTGGGGCGTACATGCTCACTGTACCCATTATTACATTACATGAGGGGTGTAGTTTCCAAAATGGGGGTCACATGTGGGGGGGGGGGGGGGTCCACTGTTCCGGCACTATGGGGGATTTGTAAACACACATGGCCTTCAATTTCAGACACCTTCTCTTGCCAAAAGCCCAAGGTTACTCCTTCTCTTCTGAACATTGTAGTTCTCCCGCAGAGCACTTTACATCCATATATGGGGTATGTTCTTACTCAGAAGAAATAGGGTTACAAATTTTGGGGGGCTTTTTTCCTATTCTCCCTTGTGAAAATGAAAAATGTAGGGTAACACCAGCATTTTAGTGAATTTTTTTACATTTTTTTATTTTCACATCCAACTTTAACGGAAATTTGTCAAACACCTGTGGGATGTTAAGGCTCACTATGCCGCTTGTTACATTCCGTGAGGGGTTTAGTTTCCAAAATGGGGTCACATGTGGGAATTTATTGTTTCGCGTTTATGTCAGAACCGCTGTAAAATCAGCCACCCCTTTGCAAATCACCAATTTAGACCTCAAATGTACATAGTGCGCTCTCACTCCTGAGCCTTGTTGTGCGCCCACAGAGCATTTTAGGTCCACATATGGGGTAGTTCTGTACTCAAGAGAAATTGCGTTACAAATTTTGGGGCTCTTTTTTTCCTTTTACCGCTTGTGAAAATTTAAAGTATGGGGCAACACCAGCATGTTAGTACGCCCCAACTTTACCTTTTCATAAGATGTAAAAGGAAAAAAAGCCCCCCAAAATTTGTAACGCAATTTCTCCCGAGTACGGAAATACCCCATATGTGGCCTTAAACTGTTTCCTTGAAATACCACAGGGCTCTGAAGCAAGAGAGCACCATGCACATTTGAGGCCTAAATTGGGGAATTGAATCCGCCACAAAAATACCCTATGGCAGTATTTCCCAAACAGGGTGTCTCCAGCTGTTGCAAAACTCCCAGCATGCCTTGACAGCCAGTGGCTGTCCGGCAATACTGTGAGTTGTTGTTTTTCAACAGCTGGAGGCTCCGTTTTGCAAACAGTGCCGTACAAGACCTTTTTTTTTTTATTGGGGGGGGGGGGGCACTGTGTAGGCTTATGTAATATTTTACTTTTTATTTTGTGTAGTGTAGTGTTTTTAGGGTACATTCACACAGGCAGAGGTTTACAGTAAGTTTCTCGCTGAGAGTTTGAGCTGCTGCGGAAAATTTGCCACATCTCAAACTTGCAGCAGAACGCGTAGTAAACCTGCCAGTGTGAATGTACCATGTACATTCACATGGGGGGGGGACCTCCAGCTGTTGCAAAACTACAACTCCCAGCATGCACTGACAGACCATACATGCTGGGAGTTGTAGTTATGCAACAGCTGGAGGCACATTGGTTGCGAAACACTGAGAGTTTGTTACTTTACTTTAGTGTTTCACAACCATTGTGCCTCCAGCTGTTGCAAAACTAGAACTCCCAGCATGTACAGTCTCTCAGTGCATGCTGGGAGTTGTATTTTTGCAACAGTTGGAGGCACACTGGTTGCAGAACCCTGAGCAAAACTGCAACAATCAGCATGCATTGACAGCCGAAGGGCATACTGAGAGTTGTAGTTTTGCAACAGCTGGTGGCACACTGCTACAAATCCCAGCATACCCTCTGGTAGTCTGTGCATGTTGGGAGTTGTAGTTATGAACAACTGGATGCTCACTTTTTCATAGAAAAAATGTGCCTCCAGCTGTTGCATAACTACAACTCCCAGCATGCACAGACTACCAAAGTGCATGCTCCTGTCGCCGCCACCGATCCTGAGGGGACACCCGCCGGACCAGGGAAAGGTAGGAGACCCCCACCTGCGCCGATCTCCGCTCCGATCGCTGTCCCCAGCAAGTCCGTGATTGATCGGTCGTTCCGACCCATCAATCACGTGATCGTGAGGTGGCACCAGTGCCACCTCACTCCTGCTGAGTAAGGGTGAATGGGGCTGTCTCGGACAGCCCCAGTCACCCATTTTTTCCGGGTCACCAGAGACCCGATTGACACGGAATAACTGCAAATCGCTCGTCTGAATTGACGAGCGATTTGCGTCGATCGCCGATATGGGGGGGGGGGGACCTCTGCACCCCCCTGGGCGATATGCCGGGATGCCTGCCGAACGATATCAGCAGGCATCCCCGTCCGGTCCCTGCCCAGCCAGCGGCAGGGGCAGGAAGAACGCAGGGTGTACCCATACGCCCTGAGTCCTTAAGGACTCGGAAACGGGGGCATATGGATATGCCCTGCGTCCTTAAGGGGTTAATATTTTCAAAGCAGCACAAGAGACCTTTAAAAATGTGAGGAGAAAAAAAATGGCGTGATTAATATCGCTGGATAAGAAATTACAGTAATTTTTTGATATCTCACCCAATGTGAACTGAACTCAACCCACTTGTAAGTCTGAGTTTACCTGCTACTACATTGAGATGTGTTGACTGGGGTGTTGCAGTATGTAGCAGGGTCTGGTGGTATAAACCCTGGGGGCAAGATATTGTTAACCCCTTAGTGTTCGTGACGCCAGGATGTGGTTATTCCGGTATGGTAACCGCTGTCAACCAACCCAAAAATGGTTTGTAATAAAGAAATGTCCACAGCAAGGATTCTGAATAAACTGGAACTTTTACTTAAAATGTTTAGGGAACAGTCTTTACAATTATGCAGTTCCTTCAGAGGCAACCGGGACACAGGATACCTCGCAGGCTTGCTTGGACTTGCTATTATTGAGATATTGAGGCAGACCACTGTGCTACTAATATATTCCTTAGCTGAGGAGTAGTCACTGGATTTGTAGAGATAATTGTAACTCACATTTTAGAAGTGGTTGTGTTTCTTTAGGCTTTGGCCTAGATGAGATGAATTTGCAGTATACAGGACTTTGTGCTTCCTAATGAGTCCAAGAGATAAGAGAGAGAGAGAATAGAGACTACAGCCCCTTATATACTAGGGGGCTGGACTAAAGCCCATTGGTTGCTAATGCCTGGGTTTCCTGTGCCCATGGAACTCTGAGCATATCAAATGACAGTAGATCACATGACCAAGGAAGGTACTATACATTTTATACAAACTGTACAACTTTATACATATGAATAATAGATACACATAATGAATATACACTGCATTTATATGAGACAACAAGGGGGGAGCCCTGCAGGAGAGCCCTATGGACCTAAGAGACTCTTCCTGAGGGGACAGTTCCTGTACCAGGACACCACAAACCCCCTTGGTTAATGCGCAAACCCCCTTGCTTAGTGGCCCTCAATGTCTGTCCCTTTAGGGAGAGGAGCGAATTGGGCCATTGGGTCGTATGCAGTCCTGAAGCATTTAATTAGAACGTTCAATTTCAGGCTGATGAACGAGAAAATAATAAAGTGTAGAGTCTCTGTACACATTAAAATGTCCATACATGCGCTGTTACTTGGGAACAGGATGACATTGGTTAACTTTAGTACTTGCTGGATATACAGAACCATTTAATGGTCGAGACAAGGTTCCTTAACCCCTTCAGGACCAAGCCCATTTTGGCCTTAAGGACCGGAGCGTTTTTTGCACATCTGACCACTGTCACTTTAAACATTAATAACTCTGGAATGCTTTTAGTTATAATTCTGATTCCGAGATTGTTTTTTCGTGAAATATTCTACTTTAACATAGTGGTAATTTGTTGTCGATACTTGCATCCTCTCTTGGTGAAAAATCTGTAAATTTGATGAAAAATTAGAAAATGTTGCATTTTTCTAACTTTGAAGCTTTCTGCTTGTAAGGAAAATGGATATTACGAATACATTTTTTTTGGTTCACATATACAATATGTCTACTTTATGTTTGCATCATAAAATTGATGAGTTTTTACTTTTGGAAGACACCAGAGGGCTTCAAAGTTCAGCAGCAATTTTCCGATTTTTCACAAAATTTTCAAACTCGATATTTTTCAGGTACCAGTTCAGGTTTGAAGTGGATTTGAAGGGTCTTCATATTAGAAATACCCCATAAATGACCCCATTATAAAAACTACACCCCCCATAGTATTCAAAATGACATTCAGTCAGCATTTTAACCCTTTAGGTGTTTCACACGAATTGCAGCAAAGTGAAGATTTGAAAAAATTCACAATCTTCATTTTTTACATTCACATGTTCTTTTAGACCCAATTTTTGAATTTTTACAAGGGGTAAAAGGAGAAAATACTTATACTTAAAATACTTATACTTTACTTATATTTGTAGCCCAATTTCTCTCGAGTAAGCACATACCTCATATGTCTATGTAAAGTGTTCGGCGGGCGCAGTAGAGGGCTCAGAATGGAAGGGGGACAAGGGGATTTTGGAGAGTACGTTTTTCTGAAATGGTTTTTGGGGGGCATGTTGCATTTAGGAAGCCCTACCATTTTGGAAACTAGACCCCTCGGGGAATGTAACATGGGATAAAGTGAGCCTTTATACCCCACAGGTGTTTCACGACTTTTGCAAATGTAAAAAAAAAAAAAAAAATTACCTAAAATGCTTGTTTTCCCAAAAATTTTACATTTTTAAAAAGGGTAATAGCAGAAAATACCCCTAAAAATTTGAAGCCCAATTTCTCCCGATTCAGAAAACATGCCATATGGGGGTGAAAAGTGCTCTGCTGGCGCACTACAGGTCTCGGAAGAGAAGGAGTCACATTTGGCTTTTTGAAAGCAAATTTTGCTCTGGGGGCATGCCGCATTTAGGAAGCCCCTATGGTGCCAGGACAGCAAAAAAAAAAAACACATGGCATACTATTTTGGAAACTAGACCCCTCAGGGAACGTAACAAGGGGTTAAGTGAACCTTTATACCCCACAGGTGTTTCACGACTTTTGCGTATGTAAAAAAAAAAAATGCTTGTTTTCCCAAAAATTTTACATTTTTAAAAAGGGTAAAAGCAGAAAATACCCCCCCAAAATTTGTAACACAATTTCTCCCGAGTACGGCGATACCCCATATGTGACCCTTAACTGTTGCCTCGAAATACGACAGGGCTCCAAAGTGAGAGCGCCATGCGCATTTGAGGCCTAAATTAGGGACTTGCATAGGGGTGGACATAGGGGAATTCTACGCCAGTGATTACCAAACAGGGTGCCTCCAGCTGTTGTAAAACTCCTAGCATGCCTGGACAGTCAACGGCTGTCCGACAATACTGGGAGTTGTTGTTTTGCAACAGCTGGAGGCTCCGTTTTGTAAACAGTAGCGTACCAGACGCTTTCATTTTTATTGGGGAGGGGAGGGGGGCTGTGTAGGGGTATGTGCATATGTAGTGTTTTTTACTTTTTATTTTATTTTGTGTTAGTGTAGTGTAGTGTAGTGTTTTTAGGGTACAGTCGCACGGGCGGGGATTCACAGTAGTTTCTATGCAACCAGCAGATGCATCACTACAACTCCCAGCATGCACTTTAGCTGTGTGTGCAAGCTGGGAGTTGTAGTTATACAACAGCTGAAGGTACACTTTTCCATAGAAAAAATGTGCCTCCAGTTGGTGCAAAACCATAAGTCCCAGCATGCCCATAAGGGAATGCTGGGAATTGTGGTGGTCTGCCTCCTGCTGTTGCATAACTACAGCTCCCAGCATGCCCTTTTTGCATGCTGGGAGCTGTTGCTAAGCAACAGCAGGAGGCTGTCACTCACCTCCAACGATCCACGCCGCACAGGTCAGTCCCTCGTCGTCGCCGCCGCTGCTCCTGGGGCCCCGATCCCAACATTGACACCGGGGATCGGGGTCCCCAGCACCCGGGGTGCACGTCCCGCACTCGCTCACGTCCTCTGGAAGAGGGGCGGAGCGGGTTGCGGGAGTGACACCCGCAGCAGGCGCCCTGATTGGTCGGCCGGTAATCCGGCCGACGAATCAGGGCGATGGTGAGGTGGCACCAGTGCCACCTCACCCCTGCAGGCTCTGGCCCCGATCAGCCAGTAATTCCGGGTCATCGGGTCACTGGAGACCCGATTGACCCGGAATCGCCGCAGATCGCTGGACTGAATTGTCGCCGACATGGGGGGCATAATGACCCCCCTGGGCGATATGCCGGGATGCCTGCTGAACGATTTCAGCAGGCATCCGGCTCCGGTCCCCAACCGGCTAGCGGTGGGGACCGGAATTCCCACGGGCCTATGGATACGCCCTCGGTCCTTATGGACTTGGAATGCAAGTCGTATCCATACGCCCTATGTCCTGAAGAGGTTAAGAACACAACCATGAATATGGTAACATTACTTTTACATTTTCCAACAATACCTTTATTTTAATTTTTTTTTATTTTTATTTTTGTAGAGATATACCTACATATTATTATGCATCTCTAATGACTATGCACATATTATTAGTACTAATACATTTCACTGACTGACAATCTTACGGACATTTCACTGCTATACACTGTATGGTATGCATGATGTCTGCAATGCTTATTCATACTTGACATTATCTCAATGTTGTTGTTGTGTTTTTTATTTTTATTTTTTATAGACATTTAACCCCTTAAGGACCAAGCCCATTTTCACCTTAAGGACCAGAGCGTTTTTTGCACATCTGACAACTGTCACTTTAAGCATTAATAACTCTGGGATGTTTTTTCGTGATATATTCTACTTTAACATAGCGGTAAAATTTTGTCCATACTTGCATCCTTTCTTGGTGAAAAATTCCAAAATTTCATAAAAATTTGAAAATGTTGCAATTTTCAAACTTTGAAGCTCTCTGCTTGTAAGGAAAATACGCATTCCAAATAAATTATATATAGATTCACATATACAATATGTCTACTTTATGCTTGCATCATAAAGTTGACATGTTTTTACTTTTGGAAGACATCAGAGGGCAGCAATTTTCAAATTTTTCACAAAATTTTCTAAATCTGAATTTTTCAGGGACCAGTTCAGTTTTGAAGTGGATTTGAAGGGCTTATTAGAAATACCCCATAAATTACCCCATTATAAAAACTGCACCCCTCAGCATATTCAAAATGACAATCAGTAAGGAAGTTAACCCTTTAGGTATTTCACAGGAATAGCAGCAAAGTGAAGGAGAAAATTCAAAATCTGCATTTTTTACACTCGTATGTTCTTGTAGACCCAGTTTTTTTTTATCTTTATAAGGGGTAAAAGTAGAGAAATCCCCCCAAAATGTGTAACCTAATTTCTCTCAAATAAGGAAATGCCTCATGTGTGTATGTCAAGTGTTCGGTGGGCGCAGTAGAGGGCTCAGAAGGGAAGGAGCGTCTATGGTATTTTGGAGAGTGAATTTGTTTGGAATGAAGGTCGGGGGTCATGTGCTTTACAAAGCCCCCCTTGGTGCCAGAACAGTGGACCCCCCCCCCCCCACATGTGACCCTATTTTGGAAACTACACCCTTCAAGGAATGTAATAAGGGGTGCAGTGAGCATTTACACCCCACTGGCCTTTGACAGGTCTTTGGAACAGTGGGCTGTGCAAATGAAAAATTAGATTTTTCATTTTTGCGGCCAACTGTTCAAAAAATCTGTCAGACACCTGTGGGGTGTAAATGCTCACTGCACCCCTTATTACATTACATCACCTCAAATGTACATGGCACTCTCACTCCTGAGCCTTGTTGTGCGCCCACAGAGCATTTTATGTCCACATATGGGTTATTTCCAACAGCTGAAGGCACACTGGTTTCAAAACACCTAGTTTGTTACTTAACTCAGTGTTTCCCAAAAAAGGGTTCCTCCAGCTGTTGCAAAACTACAACTACCAGCATGCCCAGACCGCCGAAAGACATGTTGGGAGTTAGTTTTGCAACATCTGGAGGGTCACAGTTTGGTGACCACTGTGCAGTGGTGTCCAAGCTGTAGCCCTCCAAATGTTGCAAAACTTCAACTCCAAGCATGCCCAAACTGTCCAGGCATGCTGGGAGTTGTAGTGCTGCAAAATCTGAAGGGCCACATGTTACAGAATTACAACTCCCAGCATGCCTGGACTGTCTGGGCATGCTGGGAGTTGTAGTTTTTTAACATCTGTAAGAGCACAGTTTGGACACCAATGCACAGTGGTCTCCAAACTGTGGGCCTCCAGATGTTGCAAAACTACAACTCCCAGCATGCCCAGACAGCCTTTGGCTTTCTCGGCTTGCTGGGAGTTGTAGTTTGGCAACTCCTGGAATGCAGCAGTGAAGATCACTTACCGCTGATCTTCACAGCTCCGTCCGCCGGTCCCGCACTGTCTGTCCGGTACCGCCGCGGGTCCCGCTGTGATCGCTGGCCCCGTGACATGATCACTGGTCCCGGGACATGATCGCTGGTCCCGGGACCCTCCGCCATCTTCCCCCCACTCTGCCGCGACATTTAGGGGCGGGGCAGAGCGGGGATTTCACCTTTAACCTCCCGCCCCCCTCCTGCCATTGGTCGCTAGTCCTAACGACCAATGGCAGGGGTTTAGGAGCGAGGTGGCAGCTGCCACCTAGGTCCTATCCCTTCAGGATGATCGGAGCGGTCTCTGACTGCTCCGATCATCGTTATTTTCTGGGCGATCGGGTCACCAGAGACCCGATCAGCCCGGAACCCCACAAGTCCTTGTCATTAGTCAGTCACTAACTGACTGACTAATGACAACGATCTGCAGCCAGGGACCAGTCTGATTGGTCCCCTGCTGCATAGTGTCATCGGTCAGCTGTCCAGGACAGCTGAGATGACGTTTCTATCACCATGCCAACGGACATGGTGATAGAAAATGTATTGGACGTGTATACACGTCCATTTGCGTTAAGTCACAGAAAAAATGGACGTGTATACACGTCAATTTGCGGGAAGGGGTTAATATTATAACACTGGTTATTTCTGCTGTTATACACTGGTTGAGGATTGGGTTGCCTGAGGCTTTCTGCCCAATGCTTTGGCTGCTAGGGTCTATCGGTACTACACACTTACCCCAAGAACACTTTATTCTAGATAACATTTACACATTCTGTTACCTTACTTTTTTGTGTGCACGTGCATTCTCCACAGGAATACATTCTGGCCAGTAAAGTACCCTGGATACGCAGAGACAAGAAGAAATAGCATTAGTTGCATGACATTTAGTGCATAACAGTGGTATGGACTGGCATAAGACAGGTCACAGTCCCTAATAAACCTTTAATTGGATGTGTGAGATACGTGGTTTTGTGTGATTTCTGTGTACTAAACTTGTAGATGTACACTAATGGAGTTCTGTGTGTACTGAATTTTATGTGTACTGAATTTATATGTACTTTTAATGAAGTCAGTCTTGGTATCTGATTTATTAGGCGTTAGTGGAAAGGTGGTTTTCTTGTTTCTCCCAGTGGAGCTGGGACAGCACCTGAGTAGAATCACTATAACACCGCTCTATAATTTTGTAGTCATGTACAGTAAACCATTTGTTACGCCGAGCGCTCCGGGTCCCCGCTCCTCCCCGGAGCGCTCGCATCATCCTCGCATTTGCAGCGCCCCGGTCAGACCTGCTGACCGGGTGCGCTGCAATACCTCTCTCAGCCGGGATGCGATTCGCGTTGCGGGAGGCGCCCGCTCGCGATGCGCATCCCGGCTCCCGTACCTGACTCGCTCTCCGTCGGTCTTGTCCCGGCGCGCGCGGCCCCGCTCCTTAGGGCGCGCGCGCCGGGTCTCTGCAATTTAAAGGGCCACTGCTCTTGTCTACTCCCTTGTACCGCGCCTATCTTCAGCAGTCAGAGAGGTTGAGCCGTTGCTGGTGGATACGACCTGGTTGCTACCGCCGCTGCGAGACCATCCCGCTTTGCGGCGGGCTCTGGTGAATACCAGTAGCAACTTAGAACCGGTCCACCAGCACGGTCCACGCCAATCCCTCTCTGGCACAGAGGATCCACCTCCAGCCAGCCGAATCGAGACAGTAGATCCGGCCATGGATCCCGCTGAAGTCCCACTGCCAGTTGTCGCCGACCTCACCACGGTGGTCGCCCAGCAGTCGCAACAGATAGCGCAACAAGGCCACCAGCTGTCTCAACTGACCGTGATGCTACAGCAGCTACTACCACAGCTTCAGCAATCATCTCCTCCGCCAGCTCCTGCACCTCCTCCGCAGCGAGTGGCCGCTTCCGGCCTACGATTATCCTTGCCGGATAAATTTGATGGGGACTCTAAGTTTTGCCGTGGCTTTCTTTCGCAATGTTCCCTGCACTTGGAGATGATGTCGGACCAGTTTCCTACTGAAAGGTCTAAGGTGGCTTTCGTAGTCAGCCTTCTGTCTGGGAAAGCTCTGTCATGGGCCACACCGCTCTGGGACCGCAATGACCCCGTCACTGCCTCTGTACACTCCTTCTTCACGGAGATTCGAAGTGTCTTTGAGGAACCTGCCCGAGCCTCTTCTGCTGAGACTGCCCTGCTGAACCTGGTCCAGGGTAATTCTTCTGTTGGCGAGTACGCCATCCAATTCCGTACTCTTGCCTCCGAATTATCCTGGAATAATGAGGCCCTCTGCGCGACCTTTAAAAAAGGCCTATCCAGCAACATTAAAGATGTGCTGGCCGCACGAGAAATTCCTGCTAACCTGCATGAACTTATTCATCTGGCCACCCGCATTGACATGCGTTTTTCCGAAAGGCGTCAGGAGCTCCGCCAGGATATGGACTTTGTTCGCACGAGGCGTTTTTTCTCCCCGGCTCCTCTCTCCTCTGGTCCTCTGCAATCCGTTCCTGTGCCTCCCGCCGTGGAGGCTATGCAAGTTGACCGGTCTCGCTTGACACCTCAAGAAAGGACACGATGCCGCATGGAGAATCTGTGCCTGTACTGTGCCGGTACCGAACACTTCTTTAAGGATTGTCCTATCCGTCCTCCCCGCCTGGAAAGACGTACGCTGACTCCGCACAAAGGTGAGACAGTTCTTGATGTCAACTCTGCTTCTCCACGCCTTACTGTGCCTGTGCGGATATCTTCCTCTACCTTGTCCTTCTCTACTATGGCCTTCTTGGATTCCGGATCTGCAGGAAATTTTATTTTGGCCTCTCTCATCAACAGGTTCAACATCCCGGTGACCAGTCTCGCCAGACCCCTCTACATCAATTCTGTTAACAATGAAAGATTGGACTGTACCGTGCGTTACCGCACGGAACCTCTCCTAATGTGCATCGGACCTCATCACGAAAAAATTGAATTTTTGGTCCTCTCCAACTGCACTTCCGAAATTCTTCTTGGATTACCGTGGCTTCAACGCCATTCCCCAACCCTTGATTGGTCCACAGGAGAAATCAAGAGCTGGGGTACTTCTTGTTTCAAGGACTGTCTTAAACCGGTTCCCAGTACTCCCTGCCGTGACCCTGTGGTTCCCCCTGTAACCGGTCTTCCTAAGGCTTATATGGACTATGCTGACGTGTTTTGCAAAAAGCAAGCTGAGACTTTACCTCCTCACAGGCCTTATGACTGTCCTATTGACCTCCTCCCGGGTACTACTCCACCCCGGGGCAGAATTTATCCTCTGTCTGCTCCAGAGACTCTTGCCATGTCAGAGTCAGAGGAAAATTTAAAAAAGGGGTTTATCCGCAAATCCTCCTCTCCTGCCGGAGCTGGATTTTTTTTTGTGTCCAAAAAAGATGGCTCCCTACGTCCTTGCATTGATTACCGCGGACTTAATAAAATCATGGTAAAGAACCGCTACCCCCTACCTCTTATCTCGGAACTCTTTGATCGCCTACAAGGTGCCCACATCTTTACCAAACTGGACTTAAGAGGTGCTTATAATCTCATCCGCATCAGGGAGGGGGACGAATGGAAGACTGCATTTAACACCAGAGATGGACACTTTGAGTATCTGGTCATGCCCTTTGGCCTGTGCAACGCCCCTGCCGTCTTCCAAGACTTTGTTAATGAAATTTTTCGTGATCTCTTATATTCCTGTGTTGTGGTTTATCTGGACGATATTCTGATTTTTTCTGCCAACTTAGAAGAACACCGCCAGCATGTCCGCATGGTTCTTCAGAGACTTCGAGACAATCAACTTTATGCCAAAATGGAGAAATGTCTGTTTGAATGTCAATCTCTTCCTTTCCTAGGATACTTGGTCTCTGGCCAGGGACTACAAATGGACCCAGATAAACTCTCTGCCGTCTTAGATTGGCCACGCCCCTCCGGACTCCGTGCTATCCAACGTTTTTTGGGGTTCGCCAATTATTACAGACAATTTATTCCACACTTTTCCACTATTGTGGCTCCTATCGTGGCTTTAACCAAGAAAAATGCCAATCCCAAGTCCTGGTCTCCCCAAGCGGAAGACGCATTTAAACATCTCAAGTCTGCCTTTTCTTCTGCTCCCGTGCTCTCCAGACCTGACCCATCTAAACCCTTCCTATTGGAGGTAGATGCCTCCTCAGTGGGAGCTGGAGCTGTCCTTTTACAAAAAAATTCTTCCGGGCATGCTGTTACTTGTGGTTTTTTTTCTAGGACCTTCTCTCCGGCGGAGAGAAACTACTCCATCGGGGATCGAGAACTACTGGCCATGAAATTGGCGCTTGAGGAATGGAGGCATCTGCTGGAGGGATCAAAATTTCCAGTTATCATATACACTGATCACAAGAATCTCTCCTATCTCCAGTCTGCCCAACGGCTGAACCCTCGCCAGGCCAGGTGGTCGTTGTTCTTTGCCCGTTTTAACTTTGAAATTCATTTTCGCCCTGCCGACAAGAACATTAGGGCCGATGCCCTCTCTCGTTCCTCGGATGCCTCGGAAGTAGAGCTCTCTCCGCAACACATCATTCCTCCTGACTGTCTGATCTCCACTTCTCCAGCCTCCATCAGGCAAACTCCTCCAGGGAAGACCTTCGTTTCTCCACGCCAGCGTCTCGGGATTCTCAAATGGGGACACTCCTCCCACCTCACAGGCCATGCGGGCATCAAAAAATCCTTGCAACTCATCTCTCGTTTCTATTGGTGGCCGACTCTGGAGACGGATGTTGTTGATTTTGTGCGGGCCTGTACTGTCTGTGCCCGGGATAAGACTCCTCGCCAGAAGCCTGCTGGTCTCCTTTATCCTCTGCCTGTCCCCGAACAGCCTTGGTCACTGATTGGTATGGACTTTATTACAGACTTACCCCCATCCAGTGGCAACACTGTTGTTTGGGTGGTCGTTGATCGATTTTCCAAGATGGCACATTTTATTCCTCTTCCTGGTCTTCCTTCAGCGCCTCAGTTGGCAAAACAATTTTTTGTACACATTTTTCGTCTTCACGGTTTGTCCACGCAGATCGTCTCGGATAGAGGCGTCCAATTCGTGTCTAAATTCTGGAGGGCCCTCTGTAAACAGCTCAAGATTAAATTAAACTTCTCTTCTTCTTATCATCCCCAATCCAATGGGCAAGTAGAAAGAATTAACCAGGTCCTGGGTGACTATTTACGGCATTTTGTTTCCTCCCGCCAGGATGACTGGGCAGATCTTCTACCATGGGCCGAATTCTCATACAACTTCAGAGTCTCCGAATCTTCTGCTAAGTCCCCATTTTTCGTGGTGTACGGCCGTCACCCTCTTCCCCCCCTCCCTACTCCCTTGCCCTCTGGTTTGCCCGCTGTGGATGAAGTGACTCGTGATCTTTCCACCATATGGAAAGAGACCCAAAATTCTCTTTTACAGGCTTCATCCCGCATGAAAAGGTTTGCCGATAAGAAAAGAAGAACTCCCCCCATTTTTGCTCCCGGAGACAAGGTATGGCTCTCCGCTAAATATGTCCGCTTTCGTGTCCCCAGTTACAAACTGGGACCACGCTATCTTGGTCCTTTCAAAGTCTTGTGCCAGATTAACCCTGTCTCTTACAAACTCCTTCTTCCTCCTTCTCTTCGTATTCCCAATGCCTTCCATGTCTCTCTCCTTAAACCACTCATCATTAACCGCTTCTCTCCCAAACTTGTTTCTCCCACTCCTGTTTCCGGTTCTTCTGACGTCTTCTCCGTGAAGGAGATTCTGGCCTCCAAGACGGTCAGAGGGAAAAAAAATTTCTTGGTGGATTGGGAAGGCTGTGGTCCAGAAGAGAGATCCTGGGAACCTGAGGACAACATCCTAGACAAAAGTCTTGTCCTCAGGTTCTCAGGCTCCAAGAAGAGGGGGAGACCCAAGGGGGGGGGTACTGTTACGCCGAGCGCTCCGGGTCCCCGCTCCTCCCCGGAGCGCTCGCATCATCCTCGCATTTGCAGCACCCCGGTCAGACCTGCTGACCGGGTGCGCTGCAATACCTCTCTCAGCCGGGATGCGATTCGCGTTGCGGGAGGCGCCCGCTCGCGATGCGCATCCCGGCTCCCGTACCTGACTCGCTCTCCGTCGGTCTTGTCCCGGCGCGCGCGGCCCCGCTCCTTAGGGCGCGCGCGCGCCGGGTCTCTGCAATTTAAAGGGCCACTGCGCCACTGATTGGCGCAGCTGGCTTAATTAGTTTGTTCACCTGTGCACTCCCTATTTATACTTCACTTCCCCTGCACTCCCTCGCCGGATCTTGTTGCCATTGTGCCAGTGAAAGCGTTTCCTTGTGTGTTCCTAGCCTGTGTTCCAGACCTCCTGCCGTTGCCCCTGACTACGATCCTTGCTGCCTGCCCTGACCTTCTGCTACGTCCGACCTTGCTCTTGTCTACTCCCTTGTACCGCGCCTATCTTCAGCAGTCAGAGAGGTTGAGCCGTTGCTGGTGGATACGACCTGGTTGCTACCGCCGCTGCAAGACCATCCCGCTTTGCGGCGGGCTCTGGTGAATACCAGTAGCAACTTAGAACCGGTCCACCAGCACGGTCCACGCCAATCCCTCTCTGGCACAGAGGATCCACCTCCAGCCAGCCGAATCGTGATACCATTTACATTTTATTACATTTTAGGTGAACATAACTTTTGTTGCTTGTAGGCACAAAGGTTAAATACCAGCAGCAAATAATTAAGATGGTCAGGTTAAATTTACCTGATATTTTTGAGTGCCAAATAGTGCACAAAATATATATTACTTTTATCACATATACAATAACGTGCATGTAAGGCTCAGCAATCCACCTACATTATGGAGTCTTTGGTTAGGATCATGGCTATAGCTGGGCACAAGACTTAATAGGATCTCCTAGGGCAAGGAGTCTCTCGGCCAGAGCCGGGCACAAACTTACGAAAATGGTTACTTTACAAATGGTGAAACTTCTTTGCACAGTCCTGCCAGGCACTTGACTTGAACTGTTGCGGATAATGATAACCTGAAACAATAAAGAAGGTATTAGTGTACCACACATTTAGTAGAATGCAAAAAATTTGAAATTGGTTCTTCTTGCTTCCCAACCTCGCCTGTCGGTGTGCTTCCTGCTTTGTGATATATATCTGGGAGCACGAGGTTGGGTTTCCCTCCAGGCTACATTGGTCAGCCAGGACTGTGTTATGGTCGGATTAACATTGACCACCACATTGACTTCAGAGGCTGATGCCGCTGGTACAGCTGTAGGTGCCAGCTGGTTCGGCCACACTTCCTTAGGTGGAGTAGGCCACGGCACATCGGTCGGTGCGTGCTGATTAGGCCTCACCTCCGGCGTGGAGTAGGCCTAGGCACATAAGTTGGTGCCCGTTGGTTAGGCCTCACCTCCTCTGGGGGAGTACGCCTGGGCACATTTTCTGTAAGTGAAGATTCAGGACTGGACCTCCTCATAAATTTACACAATAAAAACCAGACTAAATAGCCATAAAGGATGCATACCCAATATCATATAATGCAAGAAAATGTAAACTTTATTATAACACATATGACACAAAGCAAGGAAAACACTCTAAAAACACTTAAAAAGGCTCAGAAGAGCCACACTACAACAGTGGGACGAATTATGGTCACCACAGGACATGGGAAGAAACATGAAAGGGATCCCTCCTGTCACTCACCAAATAAGTAACAATAAAACACAAATGACAAAAAAGTAGTGGACAGTCAACAAACTGTGCATGCCAGTCCCCAAATGGTAAATGGTACAATGCGATGAATGTTACTCAGGGAAGCAGGTGCAAGAATGTAATACTCAGTACACTAATATACAAACACAGTGGACGATCCACAGACGGAGGAAGGAGGGAAAGTGTCCCAGTAAGCCCATGTCCAATAAAGAAGCCCATTTGTCATTGCCCTTTTTTGTCATTTGTGTTTTATTGTTACTTATTTGGTGAGTGACAGGAGGGGTCCCTTTCATTTTTCTTCCCATGTCCTGTGGTGACCACAATTGGTCCCACTGTTGTAGTGCGGCTCTTCTGAGCCTTTTTAAGTGTTTTTAGAGTGTTTTTCCTTACTTTGTGTCATATGTGTTATAATAAAGTTTACATTTTCTTGCATTATATGATATTGGGTATGCATCCTTTATGGCTATTTAGTCTGGTTATTATTGTGCTTATTGTTTTATGAGCCAGATAGCACCCTTTTGTGTTATGCTTTACATTTAGCTTGAGCCTCCCCCCTTTTTTCCTTTTCTCTCTCTCCTCATAAATTTAGGAGCCATGATGGGCGCCTCGGACAAATACATTTCTTCTTCCACCTTATCGGCCGAATTCAATGGGGATCTATGTCCCAGTCGTCCGACGGAAAATACGTAAAGGGTATTTGAGTGGGATTCTTGGGCCTGGTTATGGCTGCCGCCCATTCTCCCCGCAGACTTTTTACCGGGGTATATTCCACTATCTCCCCTGCTTCTAAGGAGTGGAGTGCTGGAGGCAGGCAGTCCCGCTGAACGACTTTCCTATTTACTAGCATGGTTCCTCCATGCTGGCAGTCTTGGAGGGTGCCAAAGCCACGTACTTTATCAAATTTTATAACTGTGGCGAGTCGGCGCTCCAAGGGTGGCTCACCCACTTGTGGATAGTCCAACTTGCTTATATAGAGGGCTTCCAGCCTTTTAGTATCCTGCTGCTGCTCTACTTGTACTTCATAGGGCAACTGCTTAGGCCCATACCTCTCTCTGTGCTGGGCTTTTAATTTCTCAATGATGCTGGCTATTTCGGCCTCTCTGCGGGCTCTCTCAGCCTGTACTGTGGGAACTGGTGGATGGGACTTCCCTGGCAGGGGAAGGACATGGTCCCACAAGTACGGGACAAACTCTGGCTCGTCGCCGAACACCCATTGAAGGAGAAGGGGTGACTGTGAGCGTGCTCTAACTGGAACAGACTTCTGCCCTGGGGGTTCCCTGTCGGGGCTGAAGGCGTAGAAAATGCGGCCTCGGCCGGCGTACTTACATCTGACTCCTCGGTTGCAATCTCCGCCCAGGATCTGTGGCGAGGGAACAATCTCACCGGCGATGCTGCTGCTGAAGACTGTGGTGATCCCCTTTTTGGGGTAGCTTGCCATTCATCGTCCTCTGGAAGCGGGGGCAGCTTGCAGGCCTCCTCGGCCCCAAGGGGCAATTGCTGCAAATGGTCAGCTAGGTCATGGAACAGCTGCGCTGCAGCCACTGTAACTTTCCGCTGCTCCGCAGCCATCTTGTTGCTCTCTTCACGTGCTCTGGTGGGCTGCGCCATGTCTGTACACCTCTCTGCCATTTCCGGACTGAAGAGGGATGGCCGCATGGTGCCTTTTATAAGAGGCTTCAACAAAATGCCGGCCGGCCGGAAGGACGTCATTGGTGCAGCTCTGACTTCCTGTCCCACAGGAAGTCAGACAACAGTTCCACTTCGGCATAGACGCTGCTACATGATATCCAGCATGGGACATCTTGGCGCGCTTCTTGGGTTCTTCCTTAACCCCTTCAGGTATTTTTTTTTTTAATTAGATCATTTCATTAAGTTTTACAATACAATAAAACAATTCAAAGGAGCAAGAAACAAAGAAGGTAAGAACAAACCCATCAGGGTAATGGGACCAAATAGTAGGGCACATATTATGAAAACAGGAACATACTCAAATTGGCCGCTGAGGAGACTTCAGGTACTTTTGTACTGAAGCACGTAACATGGCTTCGTTCCTAATCTTACCCATGGTCACAATACAATATTCTTCACCTCCCCCTTACTTTTTCTAGCACCCCGGCAAAGCACAATTTCAGCAACAATGTCCTGTACACTTTTGGGCGTAATTTCGGTCGCGGATTGCGACAATCCTGGACAGTTTTCTATACATATTCCTGCACAGGGGGATGACTAGTGGCACTTGCAATCACGGCATACACCCGTTTTTCATTGTGGGTGGCCTGGGTGGCTGAATTATTAAAGGCACACACCCGTATCCTGTTTGTAGGACGCCAAAAGAAATGTGGTGACTGGGGTGTTGCAGTATGTAGCAGGTGGTATAAATCCTGGGGGCAAGATGTTGTTAACCCCTTAGTGTTCGTGACGCGAGTATGTGGTTATTCCGGTATAGTAACCGCCGTCAACCAACCCAAAAATGGTTTGTAATAAAGGAATGTCCACAGCAAGGATTCTGAATAAACTGGAACTTTTACTTGAAATGTTTAGGGAACAGTCTTTACAATTATGAAGTTCCTTCAGAGGCAACCGGGACACAGGATACCTCACATGTTTGCTTGGACTTGTTATTATTGAGATATTTAGGCAGACCATTGTGCTACTGATATATTCCTTAGCTGAGGAGTAGTCACTGGATTTGTAGAGAGAATTGTAACTTACGTTTTAAAAGTGGCTGCATTTCTTTAGGCTTTGGCCTTGATGAGATGAATTTGTAGTATACAGGACTTTGTGCTTCCTTTTGAGTCCAAGAGATAAGAGAGAGTATAGAGACTACAGCCACTTATATACTAGGGGGCTGGACAAAAGCCCATTGGTTGCTAATGCTTGGAGCTCCTGTGCCCATGGAACTCTGGGTATATCACATGACAGTAGATCACATGACCAAGGAAGGTCCTATGCATTTTATACAAACTGTACAACTTTATACATATGAACTATAAAAACACATAATGAATATACACTGCATTTATGAGACAACAAGGGGGGAGCGCTGCAGGAGAGCCCTATGGACCTAAGGGACTCTTCCTGAGGGGACTTAAGGATGGTACAGGACCGGTCCTGTACCGGGAGAGCACAAAGGTTAATGTTAATTATAGAAAACTTTAATTATATAACAACTCTATTAATTTTAAGGTTAAAAATACACACTGCACACCTTGTTAATTGTAGGACACGTACATGCTGGCGTACCCACTAAATTTGAAAATGTTGTGTTAAAATAGAATAAGGCACAAAATAGTTGTGTAAGATTTTTACAGACTACGTAAATAACCCATATGTGGCACTAAAATTTTCCTTTAAAAAGAAAAAAAAAAAAAAGTAATACAGCTTCATCCAATGCAGTACGCCCCAACCCCCCTCCCCCCCCCCCCCCCTTCCCCGTCACTCTCTAGAAACACTACTGGTAATAAAGGGTAGATAAGGAACTTTATCTACTTTTCTGATTTAAAAAAATGCTTTTGCAAGTGGGTTTCCCGGGTTTTGCTTACGTGCAATTTATTTATCAAGGTCGTATGACTTTTTGATAGGTCGCATGTAAGAAAAAGTAAGTAAAAAAAAAAAAAAAGATAAATCTCCTTCAAAAAGTTTTTTCGGGAACTTCGTTTCTCAGCACAGACGTCTCTACCATGATATCCGTCTTCCAGAGCTTCCAAGGAGACTTCCAATAACAATACTCCAGATCACAAAAACTCTGCTGACGGCATAGATGAGGAAGGCTTCAGCAGCAGCGGAGGAGCAAGATGAGACACACAACTCGTGTTGCTTTTGGCTCCAAAGAAATGGAATCTGCATTAAGTGCAAGTTCCCACTTCAAAGGTTAGGACCATTCCCATATAATCTTACACTAAGAGCTATTCTCATACTGGCCCCACTTCATCTGTACAGCACAGTGTTTCCCAACCAGGGTATCTCCAGCTGTTACATAACTACAACTCCCAGCATGCCCTTTGGCTGTGCATGCTGGGAGTTGTAGTTATGAAACAGTAGGAGGCACACAGGCCTCACCTCCTGCTGCTGCTGCCAGTCATTTCCTGCCACCGCCAGTATGCTATCCCCGCCGCTGCACACTACATGGTCGGTACCCGCTCTCGCCCTCCAGACTAGGGGTGGAACGGGTGCCGTCAGGACAGCCCAGAAGATGCCGTGATTCTTCAGCTGGTCTCAGCCGACCAATCACCATGATCGTGAGGTGGCACCAGTGCCACCTCACTCCTGCTGGGCAATGGTGATTGGTGCTGTCTCGGACAGCACCAATCACCCATATTTCCTTGGTCACCAGTGACCCATTTGGCCTGGAAAAGCCGTGATTCACCGGTCAGTATTGACTGACGAATCACAGCGATTGCCGCCAAGGGGGGATTCCCGGGACCCCCCCCATGGCGATATGCCGAGGTGGCTGCTTTTAGATAACAACAGCCATCCCAGTCCAATCACCGCATCCAGAGACGTGGTGATCCCAGAAGATGGCAATGCAAATGTACATTTACATTGCAGGTCCTTAAGGGGTTAAAAATAATTGTAATAATGATACTGTTTCCACCATATCCACTTATCCAGAGATATTATGCTAGAGATATATTGTCATCCTCCATTCCTGGGAATCCACCTCTCCCCTTCTACATATCTCTGATTCCTTAATCATCCAATAGGGGGGCTTGTTTTCCCACTTATGTGCAAAATGTATCTCTAGGTGGTCAATATCTTCTGTCTCCATTACAAGCTGTATGTCCTATATGGGAAATGTGCCTTGAATTATGCAGCTCCTCGCTCACTTGTTAATGTATCAAGTGACCCAGAGCCCACCACGTGGAGGTGGCTGCATTTCGGGCTCCTCCCCACCCCCACCCCAAACCATATGTAGATCTTGTGTGACCCAATCAGCCGTCTTGTTAAATTGGTTCACATTGATCGTCAATGGCCTTTGCTGTAATACTTCTTAGCTGTGTATGTAGGAAGTAAAATGGCATCTTGAATGTGGTCATCATGCCGGTTACTGTCCGCTTGGCCATGGCCCATGCTCCAACCCAAACATTGGATACATAATTGGACCACTTCAGTTTGCTTTTAGCATATTGCCAAGTCCGCTGCAGCCAAGACACTTTGGGCTCCGAGGCATCTTCAGAGGTTGTTGGTAAATCCATCTGGTTATCCGCCATGGTGACTGTCACATGATCGCTGTGCCTGGATTCATGTGGGTCTGAATTGTCACCTAAAGCCATGTCAATAGCCACATCTGCTCGCTGACCACGGTGCTTAATCTTCTTCCCAGGTATTTTATGGATCTCATAATATGGTGGAGTGACCTTATAATGATATAGGTTAGTATACCGCCAAAGGAAACTCGTCACGTAATGTATGAGACACACGACAGGCACAGAGAGAACTGGGATATCTGCAAAATAGCGACAGGATACAATATATTAGACCTATATTCATTCATTTATTTATGTATATATATATGTAAATACATATGTTCATATATATGTATATATATATACATATATATACTTTTTTTGTTAAAACTATAATTTATACGGCAAACTATCAATATTTTATAGGCTATATGCTAGAAGATTAGATGTCATGGGTCACTGTATGAAGCTTTTTTTAAACTTATGTGTGACTAAAACATTGTTATTATAATTATATTACTACTATTATTATATTATTTCACTAATATCAGAGTAGTTTCCCATGTTTTCTTTTAGAAGGCAAAATACTTAAAGCATTGATTCACAAACTGAAATCATTTATCTCACAGGAATAAACATTTGCTCAATTGCTGTAAGAGACTTAAAGGAGTACTCTGCCTCTAGACATCTTATCCCCTACCCAAAGGATAGGGGATAAGATGTCTGATTGCAGGGGTCCCGCAGCTGGTACCCCAGCGATCTCTGTGCAGCACCCAGCGTTCATTCAGCATTCGACAGGGTCGCAACTTCACGGCCACGCCCCTCGTGAGGTAACACCACAACCTTCCCATAGACTTACATTGAGGGGGCGTGGCCCTAATGTCACAACCCCCGCCGCCCGCTCCAAGCGTTTGGAACAAAATGTGCCGAACGCTGGGGAAGCCCCCCTTTAAAGCCACCCAGGATAGACTGTACAAGAGAACATCAGTAACTTTACTGCACTCTACTATATTAACTTTACACTAATACATTCATGTTAAATCCATTTATAAACAGAAATTTTGGAAGTTTTCATTATTCCTACCTCTTAGCTTCATGGTCGCCGTCCCTACAGGATCCTTTTGCCTAAATAGACAAAATTCTCTTCAATTTGCAAAATAAGCGCAGGTCTAGTAGGAGAACGTGTTCACCCGCCGAACCGAGGAAATAAGTGTTAGGGATTGGATTCTACCCTGGAGAAAGTCTCTTTGATGTGTGATGTCACAGCAGATGACATCACGTGTATGTGTATCCATTGTAATGGCTGTACTGTACTTTACTTACACTATGTACAGTTATACTGGGGGTTTACAAAGGATTTGAAGATTACAGTTTTAACCCCTTCAGGGTCACAGCCCTTTTTGGTCTTGAGGACTGTCACGATGCCGGCTGGCAGGAGGTGGATCCTCTGTGCCAGAGAGGGATGGCGAGGACCGTGCTAGTGGACCGGTTCTAAGACACTACTGGTTTTCACCAGAGCCCGCCGCAAAGCGGGATGGTCTTGCTGCGGCGGTAGTGACCAGGTCGTATCCACTAGCAACGGCACCTCTCTGGCTGCTGAAGATAGGCGAGGTACAAGGGAGTAGGCAGAAGCAAAGTCGGACGTAGCAGAAGGTCGGGGGCAGGCGGCAAGGTTCGTAGTCAGGGGAGATAGCAGTAGTTCTGGTACACAGGGTATAAACACACAAAGAACGCTTTCACTGGCACTAAGGCAACAAGATCCGGCAAGGGAGTGCAAGGGAGGAGACTAGATATAAGCAGGGAACAGGTGGGAACCAAAGCTAATTGGGCCAGGCACCAATCATTGGTGCACTGGCCCTTTAAGTCTCAGGGAGCTGGCGCGCGCGCCCTAGAGAGCGGAGCCGCGCGCGCCAGCACATGACCGCAGGAGACGGGAACGGGTAAGTGACCTGGGATGCGATTCGCGAACGGGCGCGTCCCGCTGTGCGAATCGCATCCCCAACGGCCATGAGAGAGCAGCGCTCCCGGTCAGCGGGACTGACCGGGGAGCTGCAGGGAAAGAGACGCCGTGAGCGCTCCGGGGAGGAGCGGGGACCCGGAGCGCTAGGCGTAACAGTACCCCCCCCCTTAGGTCTCCCCTTCTCTTTATCGGGTAACTGCCTCCCCTGGGATGAGGACACCGGGAAAGGATGGAGGGATTCCTCAACGGCAGGCAGAACCGCAGGAGTAGGAATGGGGAGAGAGGGCAGAGGGCGGGACCTGGCACGGGGCAGTGTGACACCAGGACGAGGGCCTTGAGGGGACACAGAAGCTTGCCTGATGGAACTGGGAGGGGGGGAGGGGCATTTCCTGTGGCAGGCAGAGTCCTTAATGACCTTAGGGGGACCAGATACAGGAGGAACCACAGAGTTACGGCAAGGGTTACTGGGAACCGGTTTTAGACAGTTCTTGGAACAAGAGGACCCCCAACTCTTGATCTCCCCAGTGGACCAATCCAGGGTTGGGGAATGAAGTTGAAGCCAGGGAAGTCCAAGGAGAATTTCCGAGGTGCAATTGGGGAGGACCAAAAGTTCAATCCTCTCGTGGTGAGATCCGATGCTCACAAGAAGGGGCTCCGTGCGGAAACGTATGGTACAGTCCAACCTGGCTCCGTTGACCGCGGAAATGTGGAGTGGCTTGACAAGACGGGTCACCGGAATCCGGAATTTATTCACAAAGGAGTCCCGAATAAAATTCCCAGAAGCTCCAGAGTCCAGGCAGGCCACGGCTGAGAGGGGAGAGCTGGCTGAAGTGGAAATCCGAACAGGTACCGTGAGACGTGGAGAAGCCGACTTGGCATCAAGAGACGCCACACCCACGAGAGCTGAGTGCGAGCGTGCGTTTCCCAGACGTGGAGGACGGATTGGGCAATCCACCAGAAAATGTTCAGTACTGGCACAGTACAAACAAAGATTCTCTTCCTTACGGCGATTCCTCTCTTCCAGGGTCAGGCGAGACCGATCCACTTGCATGGCCTCCTCGGCGGGAGGCCTAGGCGCAGATTGCAGTGGAGACTGTGGGAGAGGTGTCCAGAGATCTAAGTCTTTTTCCTGGCGGAGCTCTTGATGCCTCTCAGAAAAACGCATGTCAATGCGAGTGGCTAGATGAATGAGTTCATGCAGGTTAGCAGGAGTCTCTCGTGCGGCCAGAACATCTTTAATGTTGCTGGATAGGCCTTTTTTAAAGGTCGCGCAGAGAGCCTCATTATTCCAGGATAGTTCAGAAGCAAGAGTACGGAATTGTATGGCGTACTCGCCAACGGAGGAATTACCCTGGACCAGGTTCAGCAGGGCAGTCTCAGCAGAAGAGGCTCGGGCAGGTTCCTCAAAGACGCTTCGAATTTCCGAGAAGAAGGAGTGTACAGAGGCAGTGACGGGGTCATCGCGGTCCCAGAGCGGTGTGGCCCATGACAGGGCCTTTCCAGACAGAAGGCTGACCACGAAAGCCACCCTAGACCTTTCAGTAGGAAACTGATCCGACATCATCTCCAAGTGCAAGGAACATTGCGAAAGAAAGCCACGGCAAAACTTAGAGTCCCCATTAAATTTGTCCGGCAAGGACAGGCGGAGGCTAGGAGCGGCCACTCGCTGCGGAAGGGGTGCAGGAGGTGGCGGAGGAGATGATTGCTGCTGCAGTTGCGACTGAAGTTGGTGCACAATGGTGGACATTTCCGACAGCCGGTGGGATAGATGGGCGATCTGTCGGGATTGCTGGGCGACCACCGTGGTGAGATCAGAGATGGACTGCTGGGGAACCTCAGCGGGATCCATGGCCGGATCTACTGTCACGATGCCGGCTGGCAGGAGGTGGATCCTCTGTGCCAGAGAGGGATGGCGAGGACCGTGCTAGTGGACCGGTTCTAAGACACTACTGGTTTTCACCAGAGCCCGCCGCAAAGCGGGATGGTCTTGCTGCGGCGGTAGTGACCAGGTCGTATCCACTAGCAACGGCACCTCTCTGGCTGCTGAAGATAGGCGAGGTACAAGGGAGTAGGCAGAAGCAAAGTCGGACGTAGCAGAAGGTCGGGGGCAGGCGGCAAGGTTCGTAGTCAGGGGAGATAGCAGTAGTTCTGGTACACAGGGTATAAACACACAAAGAACGCTTTCACTGGCACTAAGGCAACAAGATCCGGCAAGGGAGTGCAAGGGAGGAGACTAGATATAAGCAGGGAACAGGTGGGAACCAAAGCTAATTGGGCCAGGCACCAATCATTGGTGCACTGGCCCTTTAAGTCTCAGGGAGCTGGCGCGCGCGCGCCCTAGAGAGCGGAGCCGCGCGCGCCAGCACATGACCGCAGGAGACGGGAACGGGTAAGTGACCTGGGATGCGATTCGCGAGCGGGCGCGTCCCGCTGTGCGAATCGCATCCCCAACGGCCATGAGAGAGCAGCGCTCCCGGTCAGCGGGACTGACCGGGGAGCTGCAGGGAAAGAGACGCCGTGAGCGCTCCGGGGAGGAGCGGGGACCCGGAGCGCTAGGCGTAACAAGGACAAAGGACATTTTCATTTTTACATTTTCATTTTTTCCTCCTCCCCATCTAAGAGCCATAAATCTTTTAATTTTCCACCCAAAGACCAATATGAGTTGTTGTTTATTTTGCGACCAACTGTACTTTGTAATGTACGGTAACATAAAATGTACGGTACTATAAAAAAAAATATATATATTATTTACGGCTGGAAATTGAAAAGAAAACCACAATTTGGCAACTTTTGAGGGTTTTCGTTTTTATTCACTGACATGTTCTTTTTATACTGAGGGTCAATGCTTGGGTAAACGCTTTACTCTTTTTGTACTGCTTCAAAAAAAATCTAACTTTTTGAACAATATAAGTATGTGTCACGATGCCGGCTGGCAGGTAGTGGACCCTCTGTGCCAGAGAGGGATTGGCGTGGACCGTGCTAGTGGACCGGTTCTAAGCCACTACTGGTTTTCACCAGAGCCCGCCGCAAAGCGGGATGGTCTTGCTGCGGCGGTAGTGACCAGGTCGTATCCACTAGCAACGGCTCACCTCTCTGGCTGCTGAAGATAGGCGCGGTACAAGGGAGTAGGCAGAAGCAAGGTCGGACGTAGCAGAAGGTCGGGGCAGGCAGCAAGGATCGTAGTCAGGGGCAACGGCAGAAGGTCTGGAAACACTGGCAAGGAACACACAAGGAACGCTTTCACTGGCACTAAGGCAACAAGATCCGGCAAGGGAGTGCAAGGGAAGTGAGGTAATATAGGGAAGTGCACAGGTGAAAACCCTAATTGGAACCACTGCGCCAATCAGCGGCGCAGTGGCCCTTTAAATCGCAGAGACCCGGCGCGCGCGCGCCCTAGGGAGCGGGGCCGCGCGCGCCGGGACAGAACAGACGGGGAGCGAGTCAGGTAGGGGAGCCGGGGTGCGCATCGCGAGCGGGCGCTACCCGCATCGCGAATCGCATCCCGGCTGGCAGCAGGATCGCAGCGCCCCGGGTCAGAGGACGTGACCGGAGCGCTGCAGCGGAGGGAGTGAAGCGAGCGCTCCGGGGAGGAGCGGGGACCCGGAGCGCTCGGCGTAACAGTACCCCCCCCCTTGGGTCTCCCCCTCTTCTTGGAGCCTGAGAACCTGAGGAGCAGACTTTTGTCAAGGATGTTGTCCTCAGGTTCCCAGGATCTCTCTTCAGGACCACAACCCTCCCAGTCTACTAAAAAAAAATTTTTCCCTCTGACCTTTTTGGCAGCCAAAATCTCCTTGACCGAGAAGACGTCCGAGGAGCCGGAAACAGGAGTGGGAGGAACAGATTTGGGAGAAAAACGGTTGAGGATGAGTGGTTTGAGAAGAGAGACGTGAAAGGCATTAGGGATACGAAGAGAAGGAGGAAGAAGAAGTTTATAAGAGACAGGATTAATTTGACACAAAATTTTGAAAGGACCAAGATAGCGTGGTCCCAACTTGTAGCTAGGGACACGGAAGCGGACATATTTAGCGGAGAGCCATACCTTGTCTCCAGGGGAAAAAACGGGGGGAGCTCTTCTTTTCTTATCCGCGAACCTCTTCATGCGAGAAGAAGCCTGTAAGAGAGAATTTTGGGTCTCTCTCCATATAATGGAAAGGTCACGAGAAATTTCATCCACAGCGGGCAGACCAGAGGGCAAGGGGGTAGGGAGGGGGGGAAGAGGGTGACGGCCGTACACCACGAAAAATGGGGATTTGGAGGAAGATTCAGAGACCCTGAAGTTATACGAGAATTCGGCCCATGGAAGGAGATCTGCCCAGTCATCCTGGCGGGAGGAAACAAAATGTCGCAAATAATCACCCAGGATCTGGTTAATTCTTTCTACTTGTCCATTGGACTGGGGATGATATGCAGAGGAAAAATTTAATTTAATCTTGAGTTGTTTACAGAGAGCTCTCCAGAATTTAGACACGAATTGGACCCCTCTATCCGAGACAATCTGCGTAGGCAACCCGTGAAGACGAAAAATGTGTACAAAAAATTGTTTAGCCAACTGAGGCGCAGAAGGAAGACCAGGAAGAGGGATGAAATGTGCCATTTTGGAGAATCGATCAACGACCACCCAAATAACGGTGTTGCCACGGGAAGGGGGTAAATCAGTAATAAAATCCATACCAATCAGAGACCAAGGCTGTTCGGGGACAGGCAGAGGATGAAGAAAACCAGCGGGCTTCTGGCGAGGAGTCTTATCCCGGGCACAGATAGTGCAGGCTCGCACAAAGTCCCCAACATCCGTCTCCAGAGTCGGCCACCAATAGAAGCGGGAGATGAGTTGCACAGATTTCTTGATGCCCGCATGACCTGCGAGATGGGAGGAGTGACCCCATTTGAGGATTCCGAGGCGTTGGCGTGGAGAAACAAAGGTCTTTCCTGGAGGAGTCTGCCTGATGGAGGCAGGAGAAGTGGAGATCAGGCAGTCAGGTGGAATGATGTGTTGCGGAGGGAGATCAACTTCTGAGGCATCCGAGGAACGAGAGAGAGCATCGGCCCTAATGTTCTTATCGGCAGGACGAAAGTGAATCTCAAAATTAAATCGGGCAAAGAACAGAGACCACCGGGCCTGGCGAGGATTCAGCCGTTGGGCCGACTGGAGGTAGGAGAGGTTCTTGTGGTCGGTGTAGATAATAACAGGAAATCTTGATCCCTCCAGCAGATGCCTCCATTCCTCAAGTGCTAATTTAATGGCTAGAAGCTCTCGATCCCCGATGGAGTAGTTCCTCTCCGCTGGAGAGAAGGTCCTAGAGAAAAAACCACAAGTGACAGCATGCCCGGAAGAATTTTTTTGTAGAAGAACAGCTCCAGCTCCTACTGAGGAGGCATCAACCTCCAATAGGAAGGGTTTGGAAGGGTCAGGTCTGGAGAGCACGGGAGCCGAAGAAAAGGCAGACTTGAGTCGTTTAAAGGAGTCTTCTGCTTGAGGAGGCCAGGACTTGGGATCAGCATTTTTTTTGGTTAAAGCCACGATAGGAGCCACAATGGTAGAAAAATGTGGAATAAATTGCCTGTAATAATTGGCGAACCCCAAAAAGCGTTGGATAGCACGGAGTCCGGAGGGGCGTGGCCAATTTAAGACGGCAGAGAGTTTGTCTGGATCCATCTGTAGTCCCTGGCCAGAGACCAAATATCCTAGAAAAGGAAGAGATTGGCATTCAAACAGACATTTCTCAATTTTGGCATAGAGTTGGTTGTCACGAAGTCTCTGAAGAACCATACGGACATGTTGGCGGTGTTCTTCTAGATTGGCAGAAAAAAATAGGATATCGTCCAGATATACCACAACACAGGAGTATAACAGATCACGAAAAATTTCATTGACAAAGTCTTGGAAGACGGCAGGGGCATTGCACAGTCCAAAGGGCATGACCAGATACTCAAAGTGTCCATCTCTGGTGTTAAATGCCGTTTTCCACTCGTCCCCCTCTCTGATGCGGATGAGGTTATAGGCGCCTCTTAAGTCCAATTTAGTGAAGATGTGGGCACCTTGGAGGCGATCAAAGAGTTCAGAGATGAGGGGTAAGGGGTAGCGGTTCTTAACCGTGATTTTATTAAGACCGCGGTAGTCAATGCAAGGACGTAGGGAGCCATCTTTTTTGGACACAAAGAAAAATCCGGCTCCGGCAGGAGAGGAGGATTTACGGATAAAGCCCTTTTTTAGATTCTCCTGGACGTATTCGGACATGGCAAGAGTCTCTGGGGCAGAGAGAGGATAAATTCTGCCCCGGGGTGGAGTAGTACCCGGGAGGAGGTCGATAGGGCAATCATAAGGCCTGTGAGGAGGTAGAGTCTCAGCTTGTTTTTTGCAGAAAACATCCGCGAAGTCCATATAGGCCTTAGGGAGACCGGTTACTGGAGGAACCACAGAGTTACGGCAAGGGTTACTGGGAACCGGTTTTAGACAGTTCTTGGAACAAGAGGACCCCCAACTCTTGATCTCCCCAGTGGACCAATCCAGGGTTGGGGAATGAAGTTGAAGCCAGGGAAGTCCAAGGAGAATCTCCGAGGTGCAATTGGGAAGGACCAAAAGTTCAATCCTCTCATGATGAGATCCGATGCTCATAAGAAGGGGCTCCGTGCGGAAACGTATGGTACAGTCCAATCTTTCATTATTTACACAATTGATGTAGAGGGGTCTGGCGAGACTGGTCACTGGGATGTTGAACCTGTTGACGAGAGAGGCCAAAATAAAATTTCCTGCAGATCCAGAGTCCAAGAAGGCCACTGTAGAGAAGGAGAAGGCAGAGGCAGACATCCGCACAGGCACAGTAAGACGTGGAGAAGCAGAGTAGACATCAAGGACTGTCTCACCTTTGTGCGGAGTCCGCGTACGTCTTTCCAGGCGGGGAGGACGGATAGGACAATCCCTCAGGAAGTGTTCGGTACTAGCACAGTACAGGCAGAGGTTCTCCATACGGCGTCGTGTCCTCTCTTGAGGTGTCAGGCGAGACCGGTCGACCTGCATAGCCTCCACGGCGGGAGGCACAGGAACAGATTGCAGGGGACCAGAGGAGAGAGGAGCCGAGGAGACGAAACGCCTCGTGCGAACAGAGTCCATATCTTGGCGGAGTTCCTGACGCCTTTCAGAAAAACGCATGTCAATGCGAGTGGCTAGGTGAATAAGTTCATGTAGATTAGCAGGAATTTCTCGTGCGGCCAGAACATCTTTAATGTTGCTGGATAGGCCTTTTTTGAAGGTCGCGCAGAGGGCCTCATTATTCCAGGACAATTCTGAAGCAAGTGTACGGAATTGTACGGCATACTCGCCAACGGAAGAATTACCCTGGACCAGGTTCAACAGGGCAGTCTCAGCAGAAGAGGCTCGGGCAGGTTCCTCAAAGACACTTCGGATTTCCGAGAAGAAGGAGTGTACAGAGGCAGTGACGGGGTCATTGCGGTCCCAGAGCGGTGTGGCCCATGACAGGGCTTTTCCGGACAGAAGACTGACTACGAAAGCCACCTTAGACCTTTCAGTGGGAAACAGGTCCGACATCATCTCCAGATGCAGGGAACATTGGGAAAGAAAGCCACGGCAAAACTTAGAGTCCCCATCAAATTTATCCGGCAAGGATAAGCGTATCCCAGGAGCGGCCACTCGCTGCGGAGGAGGTGCAGGAGCTGGCGGAGGAGATGACTGCTGAAGCTGTGGTAGCAACTGTTGTAGCATAACGGTCAGTTGAGACAGCTGTTGGCCTTGTTGCGCTATCTGTTGTGACTGCTGGGCGACCACCGTGGTGAGGTCAGCGACAACTGGCAGAGGAACTTCAGCGGGATCCATGGCCGGATCTACTGTCACGATGCCGGCTGGCAGGTAGTGGACCCTCTGTGCCAGAGAGGGATTGGCGTGGACCGTGCTAGTGGACCGGTTCTAAGCCACTACTGGTTTTCACCAGAGCCCGCCGCAAAGCGGGATGGTCTTGCTGCGGCGGTAGTGACCAGGTCGTATCCACTAGCAACGGCTCACCTCTCTGGCTGCTGAAGATAGGCGCGGTACAAGGGAGTAGGCAGAAGCAAGGTCGGACGTAGCAGAAGGTCGGGGCAGGCAGCAAGGATCGTAGTCAGGGGCAACGGCAGAAGGTCTGGAAACACTGGCAAGGAACACACAAGGAACGCTTTCACTGGCACTAAGGCAACAAGATCCGGCAAGGGAGTGCAAGGGAAGTGAGGTAATATAGGGAAGTGCACAGGTGAAAACCCTAATTGGAACCACTGCGCCAATCAGCGGCGCAGTGGCCCTTTAAATCGCAGAGACCCGGCGCGCGCGCGCCCTAGGGAGCGGGGCCGCGCGCGCCGGGACAGAACAGACGGGGAGCGAGTCAGGTAGGGGAGCCGGGGTGCGCATCGCGAGCGGGCGCTACCCGCATCGCGAATCGCATCCCGGCTGGCAGCAGGATCGCAGCGCCCCGGGTCAGAGGACGTGACCGGAGCGCTGCAGCGGAGGGAGTGAAGCGAGCGCTCCGGGGAGGAGCGGGGACCCGGAGCGCTCGGCGTAACAGTATGTTTTAAACTGTATGAGGGCTAATTGTTTGCTGTATACGGAAAAATAAAAAAAAAGTTATAGAGGTCAGAAGAGGACAATTTTAAACGTACTAATTTTGGTGTAAAAGTAATATTTTTTTTTTAACAGAAGTAAAACAAAATCAAACCTTAATAAGCTGTGTATCAATTTAATCGTATGGATCTACAGAATATATATAAGGTGTCATTTTTACCGAAAAGTGCACTGTGTAGAATCTGAACCCCCTAAAAAAAAAAATCAGAATGGAGTTTTTTTTTTTCCCCCTAGTTTTTCCGTAGATTTTGTGGTGAAATGATTGATGTCATTACAAAGTACAATAGGTGGCACAAAAAAACAGCCCTTATAGGACTCTGTATGTAGAAAATTGAAAGTGTTATGATTTTAAGAAGGTGAGGAGGTAAAAACTAAGTGCAAAAATGAAAAAACCTGTCCTGAAGGGGTTAAAAATATATAAATACCGTATATCCCGGCGTATAAGACGACTTTTTAACCCCAAATTTTCTTCTGAAAAGCCGGGGGTCGTCTTATACGCCGGGTATTGAGGTCCGGGATAGGAAAACTTCTGACTATCTGCCCGGGCGGGCTCCTGTGTGTAGCTGCAGGCGGGGGCCGGCCAGAGCAAGTAAAAACTAATACTGTATACTAAAAACCAGGGTGCCTCCAGCTGTTGTGAAACTACAACTCCCAGCACGGCAAAGTTGGGGGTCGTCTTATACGCCAAGTCATCTTATACGCCGGCATGGTCACTGCACCTGCACTCACATTTAAAGAAGATCTGTAGTGCTTATAACTTATCCCCCATCCTAAGGATAGGGTATAAGTTATAGATCACGGGGGGGTACGAGCGATCGGGCCCCCCGCCATCTTCTGTACGGGGCCACAGTTATGTACAGGAAAGGGGGTGTTCCGTCCCCGCTTGACGCGGCAGCGGGCACGCCCCTCCATGTATTTCTATGGGAGTCATGGAAGGGCGTGCCGGCTGCCGCGTCATGCGGGAACAGAATGCCCCCTTTCCTGTTCATTGCCACGGCCCCATACAGGAGATCGCGGGGGGCCCCAGTGCCCGGACCCCCCCGCGATTTATAACTCATCCCCTATCCTTAGGTTGGGGTATAAGTTATAAGCACTAAAGATCTCCTTTAACCTGTTGGGGACGGAGGGCATACCTATACGCCCTCCGCCCACCACCTTTCTATAATGCGGGGCCACGCCGTGGCCCAGCGTCATAGCGGGTCGGGCCAGGCCCCTAACAACAGCCGGGAGCCGAGGCTAATAGCGAGCAGCACTGATCGTGGTTTTGCGCGCTATTAACCCTTTAGATGCAGCGTTCAACTTGATCACTGTCCGAACGCCAAATGACTGCTCAGTGCCTGAGATCCAGGTATGAGCAGTCAAGCGGCAGAATCATTGATCAATGGTTTCCTATGAGAAACCATTGATCAATGTAAAAGATCAGTGTGTGCAGTGTTATAGGTCCCTATGGGAGCTATAACATTGAAAAAAAGTGAAAAAAGCTTGAATCACCCCCCTTTTTCCGTAAAAAAAAAATCAAAAAACTGTGTAAATAAACATATATGGTATCGCCGCATGCAGAAATGTCAGAATTATAAAAATATATAGTTAATTAAACCGCACAGTCAATGGTATACGTGCAAAAAATAAGCCATCATATGGATTTTGTGGGGTTGTGATCTTTAACCCCTTCAGGACCAAGCCCATTTTGGCCTTAAGGACCAGAGCGTTTTTTGCACATCTGACCACTGTCACTTTAAACATTAATAACTCTGGAATGCTTTTAGTTATCATTCTGATTCCGAGATTGTTTTTTCGTGACATATTCTACTTTAACATGGTGGTAAATTTTTGTGGTAACTTGCATCCTTTCCTTGTGAAAAATCCTAAAATTTGATGAAAAATTTGAAAATTTTGCATTTTTCTAACTTTGAAGCTCTCTGCTTGTAAGGAAAATGTATATTACAAATAAAAATGTTTTTTATTCACATATACAATATGTCTACTTTATGTTTGCATCATAAAAGTGACGAGTTTTTACTTTTGGAAGACACCAGAGGGCTTCAAAGTTCAGCAGCAATTTTCCAATTTTTCACAAAATTTTCAAACTCACTATTTTTCAGGGACCAGTTCAGGTTCGAAGTGGATTTGAAGGGTCTTCATATTAGAAATACCCCACAAAAGACCCCATTATAAAAACTGCACCCCCCAAAGTATTCAAAATGACATTCAGTCATCATTTTAACCCTTTAGGTGTTTCACAGGAATAGAAGCAAAGTGAAGGAGAAAATTCACAATCTTCATTTTTTACACTCGCATGTTCTTGTAGACCCAATTTTTGAATTTTTACAAGGGGTAAAAGGAGAAAATGTATACTTATATTTGTAGCCCAATTTCTCTCGAGTAAGCACATACCTCATATGTCTATGTAAATTGTTCGGCGGGCGCAGTAGAGGGCTCAGAAGGGAAAGAGCGACAAGGGGATTTTGGAGAGTACGTTTTTCTGAAATGGTTTTTGGGGGGCATGTTGCATTTAGGAAGCCCCTATGGTGCCAGAACAGCAAAAAACCCTCACATGGCATACCATTTTGGAAACTAGACCCCTTGAGGAACATAACAAGGAATAAAGTGAGCCTTAATACCCCACAGGTGTTTCACGACTTTGGCATATGTAAAAAAAAAAATATTTTTTTTCACTAAAATGTGTGTTTCCCCCCAAATTTCACATTTTTCCAAGGGTTAATAGCAGGAAATACCCCCCAATATTTGTAACCCCTTCTCTTCTGAGTATGGAGGTACCCCATAAGTTGACCTGAAGTGCACTATGGGCGAACTACAATGCTCAGAAGAGAAGGAGTCATATTTGGCTTTTTGAGAGCAAATTTTGCTCGGGGGGCATGTCGCATTTAGGAAGCCCCTATGGTGCCAGAACAGCAAAAAAAAAAAACACATGGCATACCATTTTGGAAACTAGACCCCTTGAGGAATGTAACAAGGAATAAAGTGAGCCTTATTACCCCACAGGTGTTTCACGACTTTTGCATATGTAAAAAAAAAAAAAAAAAAAATTCCACTAAAATGTGTGTTTCCCCCAAATTTCACATTTTTGCAAGGGTTAATAGCAGGAAATACTCCCCAATATTTGTAACCCCTTCTCTTCTGAGTATGAAGGTACCCCATAAGTGGACCTGAAGTGCACTATGGGCGAACTACAATGCTCAGAAGAGAAGGAGTCATATTTGGCTTTTTGAGAGCAAATTTTGCTCGGGGGGCATATCGCATTTAGGAAGCCCCTATGGTGCCAGAACAGCAAAATAACCCCACATGGCATACCATTTTGGAAACGAGACCCCTTGAGAAATGTAACAAGGGATACAGTGAGCATTTGCCCCCCACTGGTGTCTGACAGATCTTTGGAACAGTGGGCTGTACAAGTTTTTTCATTTTCACGGACCACTGTTCCAAAGATCCATCAGACACCTGTGGGGGGTAAATTCTCACTGCACCCCTCATTACATTCCGTGAGGGGTGTCGTTTCCGAAATGGGGTCACATGTGGGGTTTTTTTTTTTTTTGCGTTTGTCAAAACCGCTGTAACAATCAGCCACCCCTGTGCAAATCACCTCAAATGTACATGGCGCACTCTCCCTTCTGGGTCTTGTTGTGCGCCCCCAGAGCACTTTGCGCTCACATATGGGGTATCTCTGTAGTCGGGAGAAATTGCGTTACAAATTTTGGGGGGCTTTTTTCCCTTTAACTCTTGTGAAAATGTAAAGTATAGGGCAACATCAGCATGTTAGTGTAAAAAATGTAATTTGTTTTACACTATTATTCTGGTGTAGACCCCAACATTTCCTTTTCATGAAGGGTTAAAGAAGAAAAAGCCCCCCAAACCTTGTAACGCAATTTCTCCCGAGTACGGCGATACCCCATATGTCGCCCTAAACTGTTGCCTTGAAATACGACAGGGCTCCAAAGTGAGAGCGCCGTGCGCATTTGAGGCCTAAATTAGGGATTTGCATAGGGGTGGACATAGGGGTATTCTACGCCAGTGATTCCCAAACAGGGTGCCTCCAGCTGTTGCAAAACTCCCAGCATGCGTGGACAGTCAACGGTTGTCCGGCAATACTGGGAGTTGTTGTTTTTCAAAAGCTGGAGGCTCTGCTTTGGAAACAGTGGTGTACCGGACGTTCTTATTGGGGGAGGGGGGCTGTGTAGGGGTATGTGTATATGTAGTGTTTTTAACTTTTTATTTTATTTTATTTTGTGTTAGTGTAGTGTAGTGTTTTTAGGGTACAGTCACATGGGCGGGGGATTACAGCGAGTTTCCCAGCGCAAAATTTGCTGCATCTCAAGATGCGAGAAACCCACTGTAAAAGCCTCGCCCATGTGAATGTACCCTGTACATTCACAGGGGGGGGGGGGGGGGGTGCACCAGCTGTTGCAAAACCACAACTCCCAGCATGCATGGTCTGTTAGTGCATGCTTGGAGTTATAGTTTTGCAACAGCTGGAGGCACACAGGTTAGGAAACACTGAGTTAGAAACAGACAATGTCTCCCAACCAGTGTGTCTCCAGTTGTTGCAAAACTACAACTCCCAGCATGCCCAGACAGCCAAAGGCTGTCTAGGCATGCTGGGAGTTGTAGTTTTCAGACTCCTAGAAGCAGCAGTGAAGATCTTCACTGCTGCCTCTGAGGACCACATACTTACCTGTCGCTGCTCGTCCACGTGGCCAGTCCCGCGCTGCTCCTCGGTCCCGCCGCTGGATCAGGTAAGTCCGCCGGTCCCCACGTGTTCCCCCCGAATGCCGCAGGTCCCCGCGAGCCCCTGCAGCCTTCGTCCCCCGTTCTGCCCGACTTCCAGGGGCGGGCAGTGCGGGGGATCTGAACTTTCACCCCAGATCACTGTGATTGGTCCACAGGGACCAATCACAGTGATCGCTGACCAGGACCATCAATGGATGGTCCTGGGGGTGAAGCAGAAGTTGTCCCCTGCTGGAAACAGCGGGACTTCTGCCAGTTAACCCGTGCGATGCTGCGCATCGCCGGGTTAACTGAATGTCATTTATAAACGCCGGGATGCGCGAACGCACTGCACAACCCGGCGTTTATATATGACATTCTGCGGGAAGGGGTTAAAAGGTAAGGAGGAAAAAACTAAAGTGCAAGAACGGGAAAACCCTCCGTACCCAAGGGGTTAATCCCTGGACATGTTTTATTCATATGGTTATGCTTGTATGGGCACTTAATCTGTGATTTGTTGTTTTCATCGGTACCACATTTGTGTATATGTGATTTTTGATGACTTTTTATTCCTTTTTTTTTTTTTTCCGGGATGTGATCACAATTCAGCATTGGACTTTGTTATTTTTATGTTTTATGTCGTTCACCGTATGGAGTCATTAACGTTATATTTTAGTCATTCAGACTATTCTACCAAATATGTTTAAAAAAATGAATTCCCCCTCTTTTCCCATTTTACAAAAAAAATTTTTTTTTTAAAATAAAATAACATTTTTGCAAATCTGACCACTGTCACTTTATATATGAATAACTCTGAGATGCTTTTACTTTTCATTCTTATTCTGAGATTGTTTTTTCGTGACATATTCTACTTTAACATAGTGGTAATTTTTGTCGTTACTTGAATCTTTTCTTGTTGAAAAATCCCAAAATATAGAAAATTTTGCATTTTTCTGCCTGTAAGGAAAATGGACATTCCAAATTATATATTGATTCACAAATACAATGGGGGACATTTATCAAGGGATTTAGAGCTCTTTTTTTGCTCACAAAAGTCGCAGAAAAAGTCGCATTAGCACTTAAGCAATTTTTTGTGCGACTTTTGGCTGTAAGCAAAAAGCTACAAAAAAGCGTACGAAAGTAAATTTTATTTTTTACTTTGCAGTGGTCAGGGATTTATCAAGTGCGAAAGTCGCATAAAAAGTCGCAAGCCCTCAAAAACTGCATAAATATAAGCCAGCTCGGAGCTGGCGCACAAAACGGCTTTTGAGAGCAAATTTTATATTTCCCGCTGGCAGCCGTGATCACAGCTCCAGCGGGAAATATATTGCAACTGTACAAAGGAGCCCGGGCTGGCATCACTCTGCAGCCGCCCAGCTCTGTCTGATTCTAACCCCGCTACCCTAACATAATGACACCCCCCCTTGTTTCCCACCCGCCTGCGCTGCACATCTCCCATCTGTCTGCTACCTGTTGCAAGACTACAACTCCCAGCATGTCCATACAGTGAGGGCATGCTGGGAGTTGTAGTATTGTAGCGGGCGGACAATGTGCGGCGCGGGCGGGTGGAAGACAAGGGGGGTGGGGGTTATATAAAGCAGTGTCCCCATCCCCATCATTGTATTAGGGTAGCGGGGATAGAATCGGAGGAACCCGGGCGGCTGAAGACTGATTCCAGCCTGGGCTCCTTTTAACAAACCTCGGCGCAGCAGAGTTTCTATTTCCCTTAATGTAATTTCATATTTCCCGCTGGGTCCCGTAATTGGCCAGGACCGAGCAGCCAATCACGGGAAATTTGATATTACATTAGGGACTAAAAGCTCCGCGGCTCCGCTAGATGTTAAAAGGAGCCCGGGCTGGCATCAGTCTGCACCCTCCCGGGCTCCTAAGATATCCTGCGGCACCGTGGTAAGGTGCCCGGGCTAACCTCACTCAGCAGCCCCCCACGGGACTCCCACAGCCGGGCAGGGAGATGTGTAGGTGCCGTCCCTGTCATCCCTCAGCACTGCGGTACACACCGAGAGATGGCAGGGACGGCTTCTGCACATCTCCCTGCCTGGCTGAGGGAGTCCCGGGCGGCTGCAGTGTTATGTCAGCCCGGGCTCCTTACTACAGCGCCGCAGAGTTTGGTGTAATTTCAAATTTCCCGCTGGGTCCCGTGTCACGTGACGACAGGAAATATGAAATTACAGTGATTCTCTGATCACTGCAGCCAAGGAGCGGAGCGCATTACCACCCGCTTCTCTGGCTGGCACGACTACAACTCCCAGCATGTCCTTACAGGAAGGGCATGCTGGGAGAGTTGTGTGCGTGGGGGGGTTGACAAGCTTGTCACCTGCCCCCCTGCCGCAAAACTACAACTCCCAGCATACCCTTACAGTAAGAGCATGCTGGGAGTTGTAGGGGGGGGGGGGGTGACAATCTCCCACACCACATGACTACAACTCCCAGCATGCCCTTACTGTAAGGACATGCTGGGAGTTGTAGTTGTGTGGCAGGTGACAGGCTTTTCACCTGCCCCCCTAAAACTCCCAGCATGCCCTTACAGTAAGGATATGCTGGGAGTTGTAGTCATGTGGTGCGGGAGATGGTTACCCCCGCACCCCCCCCCCCCACACACACACACACACTACAACTCCCAGCATATCCTTACTGTAAGGGCATGCTGGGAGTTGTAGGGGGGCAGGTGACAAGCCTGTCACCTGCCCTCTGCGGCACAAATACAACTCCCAGCATGTCCTTACAATAACGATATGTTGGGAGTTGTAGTGTGTGCGTGGGGGGGGGGGGGTAACAATCTCCCGCATCACATGACTACAACTCCCAGCATATCCTTACTGTAAGGGCATGCTGTGAGTTGTAGTCATGTGGTGCGGGAGATTGTCACCCCCCCCTACAACTCCCAGCATGCTCTTACTGTAAGGGCATGCTGGGAGTTGTAGTCAGGCGCGGACGGGTGACAATAAATGTATTAACCTATTTTTCTTTTTTTCTCCTCATTTCAGATCCATGTATCCTGTGGACTACTTCGGATTTGGTGGACTGCTTCAATGACCAGCGTCTTTTTTAACCCCTTCCCGCAGAATGTCATATATAAACGCCGGGTTGTGCAGTGCGTTCGCGCATCCCGGCGTTTATAAATGACATTCAGTTAACCCGGCGATGCGCAGCATCGCACGAGTTAACTGGCAGAAGTCCCGCTGTTTCCAGCAGGGGACAACTTCTGCTTCACCCCCAGGACCATCCATTGATGGTCCTGGTCAGCGATCACTGTGATTGGTCCCTGTGGACCAATCACAGTGATCTGGGGTGAAAGTTCAGATCCCCCGCACTGCCCGCCCATGGAAGTCGGGCAGAACGGGGGACGATGGCTGCGGGGGCTCGCGGGGACCTGCGGCATAGGGGGGGAACATCAGGGAACCGGCGGCCTTACCTGGCGGGACCGAGGAGCAGCGGCAGGACCGGCCACGTGGACAAGCAGCGACGGGACCGGCAGGTAAGTATATGGTCCTCAGAAGCAGCAGTGAAGATCTTCACTGCTGCTTCTAGGAGTCTGAAAACTACAACTCCCAGCATGCCTAGACAGCCTTTGGCTGTCTGGGCATGCTGGGAGTTGTAGTTTTGCAACATCTGGAGGGCCCCAGTTTGGAGACCATTGTATATTGGTCTCCAATCTGTGCTCTTCCAGCTGTTGCAAAACTACAACTCCCAGTATGCACTGACTGTCCAGGCATGCTGGGAGTTTTAGTTCAGCAACATCTAGCCCTTCAGATGTTGCCGAACTACAACTCCCAGCATGCCCTTCAGCTGTCTGGGCATGCTGGGAGTTGTAGTTTTGCAACAACTGGAGACACACTGGTTGGGAAACATTGTCTGTTTCTAACTCAGTGTTTCCTAACCTGTGTGCCTCCAGCTATTGCAAAACTATAACTCCCAGCATGCACTAACAGACCATGCATGCTGGGAGTTGTGGTTTTGCAACAGCTGGTGCATCCCCCCCCCCTGTGAATGTACAGGGTACATTCACATGGGCGAGGCCTTTACAGTGGGTTTCTCGCATCTTGAGATGCAGCAAATTTTGCGCCGGGAAACTCGCTGTAATCCCCCGCGCATGTGACTGTACCCTAAAAACACTACACTACACTAACACAAAATAAAATTAAAAGTTAAAAACACTACATATACACATACCCCTACACAGCCCCCCTCCCCCAATAAGAACGTCTGGTACGCCACTGTTTCAAAAGCAGAGCCTCCAGCTGTTGAAAAACAACAACTCCCAGTATTGCCGGACAGCCGTTGACTGTCCACGCATGCTGGGAGTTTTGCAACAGATGGAGGCACCCTTTTTGGGAATCACTGGCGTAGAATACCCCTATGTCCACCCCTATGCAAATCCCTAATTTAGGCCTCAAATGCGCACGGCGCTCTCACTTTGGAGCCCTGTCGTATTTCAAGGCAACAGTTTAGGGCGACATATGGGGTATCGCCGTACTCGGGAGAAATTGCGTTACAAGGTTTGGGGGGCTTTTTCTTCTTTAACCCTTCATGAAAAGGAAATGTTGGGGTCTACACCAGAATGTTAGTGTAAAAATTTTTGATTTTTTACACTAACATGCTGATGTTGCCCTATACATTTTCAGAAGAGGTAAAAGGGAAAAAAGCCCCCCAAAATTTGTAACGCAATTTCTCCTGACTACAGAGATACCCCATATGTGAGCGCAAAGTGCTCTGGGGGCGCACAACAAGGCCCAGAAGGGAGAGCCCACCATGTACATTTGAGGTGATTTGCACAGGGGTGGCTGATTGTTACAGCGGTTTTGACAAACGCAAAAAAAACAAAACCCCACATGTGACCCCATTTCGGAAACGACACCCCTCACGAAATGTAATGAGGGGTGCAGTGAGAATTTACCCCCCCCCCCCACAGGTGTCTGACGGATCTTTGGAACAGTGGTCCGTGAAAATGAAAACTTGTACAGCCCACTGTTACAAAGATCTGTCAGACACCAGTGGGGGGCAAATGCTCACTGTACCCCTTGTTACGTTCCTCAAGGGGTCTCGTTTCCAAAATGGTATGCCATGTGTTTTTTTTTTGCTGTTCTGGCACCAGAGGGGCTTCCTAAATGCGATATGCCCCCCGAGCAAAATTTGCTCTCAAAAAGCCAAATATGGCTCCTTCTCTTCTGAGCATTGTAGTTCGCCCATAGTGCACTTCAGTTCAACTTATGGTGTACCTCCATAATCAGAAGAGAAGGGGTTACAAATATTGGGGAGTATTTCCTGCTATTAACCCTTGCAAAAATGTGAAATTTGGGGGGAAACACACATTTTAGTGGAAAAATTATATATATTTTTTTTACATATGCAAAAGTCGTGAAACACCTGTGGGGTAATAAGGCTCACTTTATTCCTTATTACAATCCTCAAGGGGTCTAGTTTCCAAAATGGTATGCCATGTGTTTTTTTTTTTTTTTGCTGTTCTGGCACCATAGGGGCTTCCTAAATGCGACATGCCCCCCGAGCAAAATTTGCTCTCAAAAAGCCAAATATGACTCCTTCTCTTCTGAGCATTGTAGTTCGCCCATAGTGCACTTCAGGTCAACTTATGGGGTACCTCCATACTCAGAAGAGAAGGGGTTACAAATATTGGGGGGTATTTCCTGCTATTAACCCTTGGAAAAATGTGAAATTTGGGGGGAAACACACATTTTAGTGAAAAATCTAAAAAAAAATTTACATATGCAAAAGTCGTGAAACACCTGTGGGGTATTAAGGCTCACCTTATTCCTTGTTATGTTCCTCAAGGGGTCTAGTTTCCAAAATGGTATGCCATGTGAGGGTTTTTGCTGTTCTGGCACCATAGGGGCTTCCTAAATGCAACATGCCCCCCAAAAACCATTTCAGAAAAACTTACCCTCCAAAATTCCCTTATCGCTCTTTCCCTTCTGAGCCCTCTACTGCGCCCGCCGAACACTTTACATAGACATATGAGGTATGTGCTTACTCGAGAGAAATCGGGCTACAAATATAAGTATACATTTTCTCCTTTTACCCCTTGTAAAAATTCAAAAATTGGGTCTACAAGAACATGCGAGTGTAAAAAATGAAGATTGTGAATTTTCTCCTTCACTTTGCTTCTATTCCTGTGAAACACCTAAAGGGTTAAAATGATGACTGAATGTCATTTTGAATACTTTGGGGGGTGCAGTTTTTATAATGGGTCTTTTGTGGGGTATTTCTAATATGAAGACCCTTCAAATCCACTTCAAACCTGAACTGGTCCCTGAAAAATAGTGAGTTTGAAAATTTTGTGAAAAATTGGAAAATTGCTGCTGAACTTTGAAGCCCTCTGGTGTCTTCCAAAAGTAAAAACTCGTCACTTTTATGATGCAGACTTAAAGTAGACATATTGTATATGTGAATAAAAATTTTTTTTTATTTGTAATATACATTTTCCTTGCAAGCAGAGAGCTTCAAAGTTAGAAAAATGCAAAATTTTCAAATTTTTCATCAAATTTTAGGATTTTTCACAAGGAAAGGATGCAAGTTACCACAAAAATTTACCACCATGTTAAAGTAGAATATGTCACGAAAAAACAATCTCGGAATCAGAATGATAACTAAAAGCATTCCAGAGTTATTAATGTTTAAAGTGACAGTGGTCAGATGTGCAAAAAACGCTCTGGTCCTTAAGGCCAAAATGGGCTTGGTCCTGAAGGGGTTAAACCTGTTTAATGTTAATGAGAGTGTTTTTTTGGAATAAATTTTTTTGAAACGTGTTTTTTTTTTAATTACTTGAAAGGCTTAGTAGTGGAAGCTGTCTAATAGACGGAATCCATTACTAAGCCTATGCTTAGTGTTAGCCCCCAACACAGCTAGCGCTAACCTCCAATTATTACCCCAGTACCCACCGCCACAGGGGTACCGGGAAGAGCCGGTGCCAATAGGCCCGGAGCATCAAATATGGCGCTCCTGGGCCTAGGCGGTAACGGGCTGGCATTAATTAGGCTGGGGAGGGCCAGTAACAATGGTCCTCGCCCACCCTGGTATCATCAGGCTGTTGCTGCTTGGTTGGTATTTGGCTGAAAATAAAAATAGGGGGAACCCTATGCGTTTTTTTTTTAATAATTATTCATGCAAAACAAAGATAAGGTTCCCCCTATTTTTATCCAAATACCAACCAAGCAGCAACAGCCTGATGTTACCAGGGTGGGCAAGGACCATTGTTATTGGCCCTCCCAAGCCTAAATAACACCAGCCTGTTACCGCCTAGGCCCAGGAGCGCCATATTTGAGGCTCTGGGCCTGGTGGTACCGCCTCCTCCCAGCACCCCTGTGGTGGTGGGTACCGGGGAAATAATTGGGGGTTAGCGCTAGCTGTTTTGGGGGCTAATGCTAAGCCTCAGCTTAATAATGGACTCTGTCTATAATACTGCTTCCACTACTAAGCCTGCCAAGTATATTTAAAAAAAAAACATCACATTTAAAAAAAATGTATTCCAAAAAAACACTCCCCCAAAAGTCCTCATTAACCATTTTATTAACATTAAACCAAAAAAATGCTAATCACTGCACTCCCCTGAATCTAAAGTAATCCACAAGATACACGGATCTGAAATGAGAAGACAAAAAATGAGTTAGTACATTTAGAGGAAAAAAAAAAGTGGTAAAAAGGGTAAAAAAAAAACATACATACCGTATATACTCGAGTATAAGCTGAGTTTTTCAGCACGATTTTTCGTGCTGAAAACACCCCCCTCGGCTTATATTCGAGTGACCTCTCCGCCCTCAGTGGTCTTCAGCCTGCGGACCTCCAGATGTTTCAAAACTACAACTCCCAGTAAGCCAGGGCAGCCATCGGCTGTCCGGGCGTGCTGGGAGTTGTAGTTTTGAAACCTCTGAAGGTCCGCAGGTTAAAGTCCATTGCGGCCTTTAACATCATCCAGCCCCCCCTCTCACCCCCTTTAGTTCTGTACTCACCTCCGCTCGGCGGGACGGTGCTCCGCTGGTCCGGTGCTGCAGGACTGTGCGGTGGGAGGTCGTCCGGTGGGATAGTGGTTCCGGGCTGCCATCTCAAGGCAAGGCAAGGCAACGCCTCTATTTCGGGCCCGAAGCGCGGAGAAGAGGCCCCCCCGGTGAAGATGGCAGCCCGGAACCACTATCCCACCGGACGACCTCCCCACCGGACAGTACTGCAGCACCGGACCAGCGGAGCACCGTCCCGCCGAGCGGATGTGAGTACAGAACTAAAGGGGGTGAGAGGGGGGGCTAGATGATATTGAAGGCCGCAGTGGTCTTCAACCTGCGGACCTCCAGAGGTTTCAAAACTACAACTCCCAGCAAGCCCGGACAGCCGATGGCTGCCCGGGCTTGCTGGGAGTTGTAGTTTTGAAACCTCTGGAGGTCCGCAGAAGACCACTGTATCAGACATTGACAAGCGGTGATGATGAAGGTGGGGGGGGGGCTGATGACAAGGGGATGATGACAAGGGGATGATAAAGGGGGGGGTGTGGGATGATGACAAGGGGATGATGAAGGGGGGTGTGGGATTATGAAAAGGGGATGATGAAGGGAGTGGGGATGATGACAAGGGGATGATGACAAGGGGATGATGAAGGGGGGTGTGGGATTATGACACGGGGATGATGAAGGGGGTGGGGATGATGACAAGGGGATGATGACAAGGGGATGATGAAGGGGGGTGTGGGATTATGACAAGGGGATGATGAAGGGAGTGGGGATGACGACAAGGGAATGAGGACAAGGGGATGATGAAGGGGGTGTGTGGGATTATGACAAGGGGATGATGAAGGGGGTGGGGATTATGAAATGGGGATGATGACAAGGGGATGATGAAGGGGGTGGGGATGATGACAAGGGGATGATTACAAGGGGATCGGCTGTCCGGGCTTGCTGGGAGTTGTAGTTTTGAAACCTCTGAAGGTCCGCAGGTTGAAGACCACTGCGGCCTTCGACATCATCCAGCCCCCCCTCTCACCCCCTTTAGTTCTGTACTCACCTCCGCTCGGCGGGACGGTGCTCCGCTGGTCCGGTGCTGCAGGACTGTGCAGTGGGAGGTCGTCCGGTGGGATAGTGGTTCCGGGCTGACATCTTCACCGTGGGGCCTCTTCTCTGCGCTTCGGGCCCGGAATAGTCACATTGCCTTGACGACAACGCAGGGGGACGTTCATTACCAACGTCCGTCTGCGTCGTCATCAAGGCAACGCCTCTATTTCGGGCCCGAAGCGCGGAGAAGAGGCCCCCCCCCCCGGTGAAGATGGCAGCCCGGAACCACTATCCCACCGGACGACCTCCCCACCGGACAGTTCTGCAGCACCGGACCAGCGGAGCACCGTCCCGCCGAGCGGATGTGAGTACAGAACTAAAGGGGGTGAGAGGGGGGGCTAGATGATATTGAAGGCCGCAGTGGTCTTCAACCTGCGGACCTCCTGAGGTTTCAAAACTACAACTCCCAGCAAGCCCGGACAGCCGATGGCTGCCCGGGCTTGCGGGGAGTTGTAGTTTTAAAACCTCTGGTGGTCCGCATAAGACCACTGTATCAGACATTGACAAGCGGTGATGATGAAGGGGGGTGTGTGGGATGATAACAAGGGGATGATGAAGGGGGGGGTGGGATTATGACAAGGGGATGATGAAGGGAGTGGGGATGATGACAAGGGGATGATGACAAGGGGATGATGTTTTGGGGGTGTGGGATTATGACAAGGGGATGATGAAGGGAGTGGGGATGACGACAAGGGGATGAGGACAAGGGGATGATGAAGGGGGGTGTGGGATTATGACAAGGGGATTATGAAGGGGGGTGGGGATTATGAAAAGGGGATGATGACAAGGGGATGATGAAGGGGGTGGGGATGATGACAAGGGGATGATGAAGGGGGGTGTGTGGGATGATGACAAGGGGATGATGAAGGGGGAGTGTGGGATGATGACAAGGGGATGATGAAGGGGGGGTGATGACAGGCGGTGATGATGAAGGGGGGGATGATGACAGGCGGTGATGATGAAGGGGGAATGATGACAGGCGGTGATGATAAAGGGGGGATGATGACAGGCGGTGATGATGAAGGGGGGATGATGACAGGGTGATGATGAAGGGGGGATGATGACAGGCGGTGATGATGAAGGGGGGATGATGACAGGGTGATGATGAAGGGGGTGTTATTGACGGGGGTCTGGATGATGACAGGGGGGATGATGTATTTCCCACCCTAGGCTTATACTTGAGTCAATAACTTTTCCTGGGATTTTGGGGTGAAATTAGGGGCCTCGGCTTATATTCGGGTCAGCTTATACTCGAGTACATACGAGAGAGAGATATATATATATATATATATATATATTTATATATATATATAATATATATATATAATATATATATATATATATATATATATATATATATATAGATAAAAAATGTCAAAGCTGCAAAATTGTGTTCTGTGGTCATTTATTGGTTTTTGCTTATGTGTGCAAAAAAAAAAAATGGTATTCAAAAGTGATTTATTGGTTTTTGCTTATGTAAGCCAAATTTATGAACCCCCTGTGGTAGTTTAATAATGTGTCACACAAAGCAAAACCAAAAGCAAGAAAAAAATGCCAACAGAACTCGATTACCAAAGCAACAATGATAAATGTCCCCGAATATGTCTACTTTATGTTTGCATCGTAAAGTTTTCATGTTTTTTCTTTTTTAAGACATTAGAGGGCTTCAAAGTATAGCTGCATTTTTTCAAACTTTTCACGAAAAATAAAAAATCAGAATTTTTCAGGGACCAGTTAAGTCTGAAGTGGATTTGAGGGGCCTTTCTGTGAGAAATATACCACAAATGACCCCATTGTAGAAACGGCACCCCTCAAAGTATTCAAATGCCATTAAGAAAGTTTGTTAACCCTTTAGGTGTTTCACAGGAACAGCAGCAAAGTGGAGGAGAAAAATTAAGATTTCCATTTTTTATACTAACATGTTCATGTGGCCCAATTTTTTTTTACATTTTTGTAAGGGTTCTTAGGCGAAAAAGTCCCACAAAATTTGTAGCCCAACTTCTCTTGAGTATGGAAATACCTCATATATTGACGCAAAGTGCTCTGTGGGCCCACAACATGGCTCAAAAGGGAAAGAGCAACTGTGGGATTTTAGAGGGTGAATATTGCTGAAATGTTTTTGGGGGGCATGTTGCATTTAGCAAGCCCCCATGGTGTCAGAACAGCAAAAAAAAACAAAAAAAAACACATGGCACACTATTTGGGAAACGACACCCCTCCAGGAACGTAACAAGGGGTACAGCGAACCTTAACACCTCACGTGAAAAATTAGATTTTTATATCCCTTGTTATGTTCCATGAGGGATGCAGTTTCCAAAATGGGGTCACATGTGGGTATTTTTTTTGTGTGTTTATGTCAGAACCGTTGCAACTATCAGCCACCTCTGTGCAAATCACCAATTTAGGCCTCAAATGTACATATTGCGCTCTCACTCCTGAGCCTTGTTGTGCATCCGCAGAGCATTGTACGCCCACATATGGGGTATTTCCGTACAAATTTTGGGGGTCTTTTTTGAAAATAAAAAGTATGGGACAACACCAGCATGTTAGTGTAAAAAAACATACTGGTGTAGACCCCAACTTTTCCATTTCATAAGGGGTAAAATTAGAAAAAGCCCCCAAAATATGTAACGCAATTTCTCCCGAGTACGGAAATACCCCATATGTGTCCCTAAACCGTTTCCTTGAAATATGACAGGGCTCCAAAGTGAGAGAGCACCATGCGCATTTGAGGACTAAATTAGAGATTTGCATAGGGGAGGACCCAGATGCAAGCATTACAATTGACTCTGCTACCATAAATACCCTACAGCAGTGTTTCCAAAACAGGGTGCCTCCAGCTGTGGCAAAACTCCCAGCATGCCTGGACAGTCAATGGCTGTCCGGCAATGCTGGAAGTTGTTGTTTTGCAACAGTCGGAGGCTCCTTTTTGCAAACAGTGCCGTACCAGACGTTTTAAATTTTTATGGGGGTCAAACCTCCAGCTGTTGCAAAACTTCAACTCTCAACATGGACTCAGAGACCGTGCATGCTGGGAGTTGTAATTTTGCCACAGCTGGAGGCCCACCGGTGAGGACAGCCGTGTTAGGGAACAGATAAACTCAGTGCTTCCCCACCAGGGTGCCTCCAGCTGTTACAAAACGAACACTCCCAGCATAAACGGTCTGTCAGTGCATGCTGGGAGTTGTAGTTTTGCAACAGCTGGAGGCACACTGGTGGGGAAACACTGAGTTAGGTTCTGTTACCTAACTGTGTTTCGTCACCAGTGTGCTTCTTGCTGTGGCAAAACTACAACTCCCAGCATGCACTGATGGCCAAAGGACATGCTGGGAGTTGTAGGTATGCAACAGCTTGAGGCACGTGTGGTGCCTGTTTATAGGTCCCCATAGCCATAGCCAGAGTCCCTAGGACGTCGGGGTCCTTTTGTATAGTCCGGGCTTGCTGGGAGTTGTAGTTTTGAAACCTCTGGAGGTCCGAAGGGTTGAAGACCACTGCGGCCTTCAACATCATCCAGCCCCCCCTCTCACCCCCTTTAGTTCTGTACTCACCTCCGCTCGGCGGGACGGTACTCCGCTGGTCCGGTGCTGCAGGACTGTCCGGTGTGGAGGTCGTCCGGTGGGATAGTGGTTCCGGGCTGCCATCTTCACCGGGGGGGCCTCTTCTTCGCGCTTCGGGCCCAGAATAGTCACGTTGCCTTGACGACAACGCAGGGGGATGTTCATTACCAACGTCCGTCTGCGTCGTCGTCAAGGCAACGCCTCTATTTCGGGCTCGAAGCGCGGAGAAGAGGCCCCCCGGTGAAGATGGCAGATGTATAAACGATAACTTCCAGCATGGCAAGTCAGCAGTTTGCTGTTTGTGCATGCTGGGAGTTGTAGTTTTGCAACATCTGGAGGGCCACAGTTTAGAGATCACTGCACAGTGATCTCCAAACTGTGGCCCTCCAGATGTTGCAAAACTACAAATCCCAGCATGCCCTGACAGCCAACAGCTGTCTGGGCATGCTGGGAGTTGTAGTTTAGCAACATAAGGAGGCTTACAGTTTACAGAAATCACTGCATGGTGACAATCAGATGTCCAAGACAGCTGATGTCCCCTAGACAGGAGCACTAGGATGGGTATGGGGGGGTTATAGGGGTCTCTTTGATGTTTTATTTCACACAGAGCTCACACAGCTCCAATCTCCTCACAGATCTCCCTACACTGAGGAGATCGGAGCTGTGAAAGGCAGTTTTTTTCAACTGCCTCTGCTGTGATTGGTCAATCTGGATTGATTGACCAATCACAACAATCAGGGGGCCAGGCCAGCCATGGGGAGACCCGCGGACGATGTCTGTGATGATCAGCTGTCTATGAAAGCTGAAGTCACTTCAATGTCACAGCATGTTTCCATGTTTACATGCTGTGACAGTTTAGCTTCAGGACGAGCCGGCTCATCTAACGCGGCAAGTACTCGCTGATTAGGACGATCAATTAATACTGATCGGTAATATCGACAATCTACTTCTCTGGTCTGCCAACGTTACAAAATGTGGGCTCAAAACTGAGCAAAAAAGCCCCCAGAGTACGGATATTCATGGTGCGGCATAGTATGTTTTTAATACTTTTTTTATTTCTGAGGACGGTGGATGGGTTTTTGCGGGATAGTTGGAGTGCAGCTATTTAGTGCCAGGCAGGCTAGTTAGGGTGTCACCAGATGCGGTACCCCCCCCCCTCCCCTGTCACTCTCTAGCAATGCTACTGGTAATAAAGGGTAGATAAAGAACTTCAGCTATTTACATAAGGGAAAACTTTTCTGCTTTAACCCCTTAAGGATCGAGGTCATTTTGGCCTTAAGGACCAGAGCATTTTTTGCACATCTGACCACTGTCACTTTAAGCATTACTAACTCTGGGATGCTTTTACTTATGAAGTTGATCTCTTCATGTTTGCATCATAAAGTTGACATGTTTTTTTTTTACTTTTGGAAGACATCAGTGGGCTTCAAAGTTCAGCAGCAATTTTCAAATTTTTCTCAAAATTTTCAAAATCTGAATTTTTCAGGGACCAGTTCAGATTTGAAGTGGATTTGAGGGGTCTTCATATTAGAAATACCCCATAAATTACCCCATTATAAAAACTGCACCCATCAAAGTATACAAAATTATATTCAGAATGTTTGTTAACCCTTTAGGTGTTTAACAGGAATAGCAGTAAGTTTAAGGAGAAAATTGAAGACCCAGTATTTACACCCCACTGGCGTTTGACAGATCTTTGGAACAGTAGGCTGTGCAAATGAAAAATTACATTTTTCATTTTCAAGGACCACTGTTCCAAAAATCTGTCAGACACCTGTGGGGCGTAAATGCTCACTGTACCCCTTATTACATTACTTGAGGGGTGTAGTTTCCAAAATGGGGTCACATGTGGGAGGGGTCCATTGTTCTGGCTCTATGGGGGCTTTGTAAACACACGTGGCCTTCAATTCCGGACAAAATTTATCTTCAAAAGCCCAATGGTGCTCCTTCTCTTCTGAGCATTGTAGTTCACCCGCAGAGCACTTTACATCCACATATGGGGTATGTTCTTACTCAGAAGAAATGGGGTTACAAATTTTGGGGGGCTTTTTCATATTTTCCCTTGTGAAAATGAAAAATTTAGGTTAACACCAGCATATTATGTTTAGTTTTTTTTTTCTCATTTTCCCATCCAAATTTAATGAAAAATTTTCAAACACCTGTGGGGTGTTAAGGCTCACTGTACCCCTTGTTACGTTCCGTGAGGGGTGTAGTTTCCAAAATGAGCCGCTGTAAAATCAGCCACCCCTGTGCAAATCACCAAATTAGACCTCAAATGTACATAGTGCGCTCTCACTCCTGAGCCCTGCTGTGCGTCCGCAGAGAATTTTACACCCACATATGGGGTATTTCCATGCTCAGGAGAAATTGCGTTACAAATTTTGGGGGTCTTTTTTTCCTTTACCTGCTTGTGAAAATAAAAAGTAGGGGGCAACGCCAGCATGTTAGTGTAAACATTTTTATTTTTTTACATTAACAGGCTGGTGTAACCCCCAACTTTTCCTGTTCATAAGGGGTAAAAGGAGAAAAAGCCCCCCAAAATTTGTAGTGCAATTTCTCCAGAGTACGGAAATACCCCTTATGTGGCCCTAAACTGTTTCCTTGAAATACGACTGGGCCCCGAAATGAGACAGTGCCTTGCGCATTTGAGGACTACATTAGGGATTGCATAGGAGTGGACATAGTGGTATTCTACGCCAGTGATTCCAAACAGGGTGCCTCCAGCTGTTGCTAAACTCCCAGCATGCCTGGACAGTGAGCGGCTGTCCGGAAATGCTGGGAGTTGTTGTTTTGCAGCAGCTGGAGGATCTGTTTTGGAAACACGGCCATACGATACGTTTCTCATTTTTATTGGGGGGGGGAGACAGTGTAAGGGGGTGTATATGTAGTGTTTTACCCTTTATTATGTAGTGTAGTGTTTTTAGGGTACATTCGCACTGGCGGAGGTTTACGTTGAGTTGCCCACTAGGAGTTTGGGCTGTGGCGAAAAATTTGCCGCAGCTCAAACTTGAAGCAGAAAACTCACTGTAAACTCGCCCATGTGAATGTACCCTGTACATTCACATGGGGAGTTAAACCTCCAGCTGTTTCAAAACTACAACTCCCAGCATGCACTGACAGACCATGCATGCTGGTAGATGTACTTTAGCAATAGCTGGAGTCACACTGGTTGGAAAACCTTCAGTTAGGTTCTGTGACCTGACTCAGTACTTTCCAAACAGTGTGCCTCCAGCTTTTGCAAGACTACAATTCCCAGCATGTACTGATCGCCGAAGGGCATGCTGGGAGACGTAGTTATGCAACAGCTGGAGGTACGCAACTACAACTCCCAGCTTGCCGAGACAGCTGTTTGCTGTTTGGGCATGCTGGCATTTGTAGTTTTGCAACAGCTGGAGGGTCACAGTTTAAGAGATCGCTGTACAGTGATCTCCAAACTGTGGCCCTCCAGATGTTGCAAAACTACATATCCCAGCATGCCCAGACAGCAAACTGCTGTGTAGGCATGCTAGGAGTTGTAGTTTTGCAACTTCTGGAGGGCTCCAGTTTAGAGACCACTGTATAGTGGTCTCAGACTGTAGACCTCCAGATGTTGCCAGGCAACTCACCAGCTTCCGTAGGATCCAAGGAGCCGCATCGTCGTTCTCCTCTTCTGCCGCCGATCACCCCCATCGATCACCGCCTTCTACCGCCGCCCATGAGTAATTAAACTTCGGCGGCGGTCCCTGTCAGTTTCCCCATTCTGCCCTGCCTACTGTGGGTGGGCAGAACAGGGAAACCGAAAGTTAACCCCCCCGCCCCCAATTTGCTATTGGTCGTCGCTTCTTGATGACCAATAGTAGGGATAGGAGGGGTGGCACCCATGCCACCTCACTCCTATCCCTTCAGGGGGATCGTGGATGTCTCGGACAACCGATATCCCCCTTATATTCCGGGTCACCATAGACCCATATGACCCGGAATTGGCGACATGTTGCACGGGATGCCTGCTGAATGATTTCAGGAGGCATCCCAGTCCAGTCCCCAACCGGTGCGCGGCGGGGACCTGAATTCCCACGGGCGTATGTATACGCTCTGGATACTTAACGATAAAAAAAACCAGGCTGTATCCATACGCCCTGGGTCCTTAAGGAGTTAAGGGGTTAATAATAATAATAGTAATAAAAATAATGATACTGTTTCTACCATATCCACTTATCCAGAGATATTATGCTAAAGTTATATTGTCATCCTCCATTCCTGGGAATCCACCTCTCCCCTTCTACAGATCTCTGATTCCTTAATCATCCAATAGGGGGGCTTGTTTTCCCACTTATGTGCAAAATTTGTTTCCATGTGGACAATATCTTCTGTCTCTATTACAAGCTGTATGTCCAATATGGGAAATGTGCCTTGAATTATGCAGCTCCTCGCTCACTTGTTAATGTATCAAGTGACCCAGAGCCCACCACGTGGAGGTGGCTGCATTTCGGGTTCCTCCCCACCCCCACCCCCAACCATATGCAGACCTTGTGTGACCCAATCAGCATCTTGTTAAATTGGTTCACATTGATCGTCAATGGCCTTTGCTGTAATACTTCTTAGCTTTGTATGTAGGAAGTAAAATGGCATCTTGAATGTGGTCATCATGCCGGTTACTGTCCATTTGGCCATGGCCCATGCTCCAACCCACACATTGGATACATAATTGGACCACTTCAGTTTGCTTTTAGCATATTGCCAAGTCCGCTGCAGCCAAGACACTTTGGGCTCCGAGGCATCTTCAGAGGTTGTTGGTAAATCCATCTGGTTATCCGCCATGGTGACTGTCACATGATCGCTGTGCCTGGATTCATGTGGGTCTGAATTGTCACCTAAAGCCATGTCAATAGCCACATCTGCTCGCTGACCACGGTGCTTAATCTTCTTCCCAGGTATTTTATGGATCTCATAATATGGTGGAGTGACCTTATAATGATATAGGTTAGTATACCGCCAAAGGAAACTCGTCACGTAATGTATGAGACACACGACAGGCACAGAGAGAACTGGGATATCTGCAAAATAGCGACAGGATACAATATATTAGACCTATATTCATTCATTTATTTATGTATATATATATATATATGTAAATACATATGTTCATATATATGTATGTATATATATATATATATATATGTGTATATATATATATACATATATATATATATATATATATATATATATATATATATACTTTTTTTGTTAAAACTGTAATTTATACAGCAAACTATAAATATTTTATAGGCTATATGCTAGAAGATTAGATGTCATGGATCACTGTATGAAGCTTTTTTTAAACTTGTGTGTGACTAAAACATTGTTATTATAATTATATTACTACTATTATTATATTATTTCACTAATATCAGAGTAGCTTCCCATGTTTTCTTTTAGAAGGCAAAATACTTAAAGCATTGATTCACAAACTGAAATCATTTATCTCACAGGAATAAACATTTGCTCAATTGCTGTAAGAGACTTAAAGGAGTACTCTGCCTCTAGACATCTTATCCCCTACCCAAAGGATAGGGGATAAGATGTCTGATTGCAGGGGTCCCGCAGCTGGTACCCCAGCGATCTCTGTGCAGCACCCAGCGTTCATTCAGCATTCGACAGGGTTGCAACTTCATGGCCACGCCCCTCGTGAGGTCACACCACAACCTACCCATAGACTTACATTGAGGGGGTGTGGCCCTAATGTCACAACCCCCGCCGCCCGCTCCAAGCGTTTGGAACAAAATGTGCCGAACGCTGGGGAAGCCCCCCTTTAAAGCCACCCAGGATAGACTGTACAAGAGAACATCAGTAACTTTACTGCACTCTACTATATTAACTTTACACTAATACATTCATGTTAAATCCATTTATAAACTGAAATTTTGGAAGTTTTCATTATTCCTACCTCTTAGCTTCATGGTCGCCGTCCTTACAGGATCCTTTTGCCTAAATAGACAAAATTCTCTTCAATTTGCAAAATAAGCGCAGGTCTAGTAGGAGAACGTGTTCACCCGCCGAACCGAGGAAATAAGTGTTAGGGATTGGATTCTACCCTGGAGAAAGTCTCTTTGATGTGTGATGTCACAGCAGATGACATCACGTGTATGTGTATCCATTGTAATGGCTGTACTGTACTTTACTTACACTATGTACAGTTATACTGGGGGTTTACAAAGGATTTGACGATTACAGTTTTAACCCCTTCAGGGTCACAGCCCATTTTTGTCTTGAGGACAAAGGAAATTTTCATTTTTACATTTTCATTTTTTCCTCCTCCCCTTCTAAGAGCCATAAATATTTTAATTTTCCACCCAAAGACCAATATGAGTTGTTGTTTATTTTGCGACCAACTGTACTTTGTAATGTACGGTAACATAAAATGTACGGTACTATAAAAAAATATATATATATTATTTACGGCTGGAAATTGAAAAGAAAACCACAATTTGGCAACTTTTGAGGGTTTTCGTTTTTATTCACTGACATGTTCTTTTTATACTGAGGGTCAATGCTTGGGTAAACGCTTTACTCTTTTTGTACTGCTTCAAAAAAAAATCTAACTTTTTGAACAATATAAGTATGTTTTAAACTGTATGAGGGCTAATTGTTTGCTGTATACGGAAAAATTAAAAAAAAGTTATAGAGGTCAGAAGAGGACAATTTTAAACGTACTAATTTTGGTGTAAAAGTAATAATTTTTTTTTAACAGAAGTAAAACAAAATCAAACCTTAATAAGCTGTGTATCAATTTAATCGTATGGATCTACAGAATAAATATAAGGTGTCATTTTTACCGAAAAGTGCACTGTGTAGAATCTGAAGCCCCTAAAAAAAAAAAATCAGAATGGAGTTTTTTTTTTCCCCCTAGTTTTGCCGTAGATTTTGTGGTGAAATTATTGTTGTCATTACAAAGTACAATAGTTGGCACAAAAAAACAGTCCTTATAGGACTCTGTATGTAGAAAATTGAAAGTGTTATAATTTTAAGAAGGTGAGGAGGAAAAAACTAAGTGCAAAAATGAAAAAACCTGTCCTGAAGGGGTTAAAAATATATAAATACCGTATATCCCGGCGTATAAGACGACTTTTTAACCCCAAATTTTCTTCTGAAAAGCCGGGGGTCGTCTTATACGCCGTGTATTGAGGTCCGGGATAGGAAAACTTCTGATTATCTGCCGGGGCGGCTCCTGTGTGTAGCTGCAGGCGGGGGCCGGCCAGAGCAAGTAAAAACTAATACTGTATACTAAAAACCAGGGTGCCTCCAGCTGTTGTGAAACTACAACTCCCAGCACGGCAAAGTTGGGGGTCGTCTTATACGCCAAGTCATCTTATACGCCGGCATGGTCACTGCACCTGCACTCACATTTAAAGAAGATCTGTAGTGCTTATAACTTATCCCCCATCCTAAGGATAGGGTATAAGTTATAGATCACGGGGGGGGGTCCGAGCGATCGGGCCCCCCGCCATCTTCTGTACGGGGCCACAGTTATGTACAGGAAAGGGGGCATTCCGTCCCCGCTTGACGCGGCAGCGGGCACGCCCCTCCATGTATTTCTATGGAAGTCATGGAAGGGCGTGCCGGCTGCCGCGTCATGCGGGAACAGAATGCCCCCTTTCCTGTTCATTGCCACGGCCCCATACAGGAGATCGCGGGGGACCCCAGTGCTCGGACCCCCCCGCGATCTATAACTCATCCCCTATCCTTAGGTTGGGGTATAAGTTATAAGCACTAAAGATCTCCTTTAACCTGTTGGGGACGGAGGGCATACCTATACGCCCTCCGCCCACCACCTTTCTATAATGCGGGGCCACGCCGTGGCCCAGCATCATAGCGGGTCGGGCCAGGCCCCTAACAACAGCCGGGAGCCGAGGCTAATAGCGAGCAGCACTGATCGTGATTTCGCGCGCTATTAACCCTTTAGATGCAGCGTTCAACTTGATCACTGTCCGAACGCCAAATGACTGCTCAGTGCCTGAGATCCAGGTATGAGCAGTCAAGCGGCAGAATCATTGATCAATGGTTTCCTATGAGAAACCATTGATCAATGTAAAAGATCAGTGTGTGCAGTGTTATAGGTCCCTATGGGAGCTATAACATTGAAAAAAAAAAGTGAAAAAAGCTTGAATCACCCCCCTTTTCCCGTAAAAAAAAAATCCAAAAACTGTGTAAATAAACATATATGGTATCGCCGCATGCAGAAATGTCGGAATTATAAAAATATATAGTTAATTAAACCGCACAGTCAATGGTATACGTGCAAAAAATAAGCCATCATATGGAAAAAAAAAAACTTTTTTAGAAAAAAGTGTGAGGGGAGTGCTACTAAAATATAACTTTTAATATAATAATTTTAAAATACACCACTGAAGTGATTGTGAACCAATACCATCTTAAAAACTGATACACAGGATCCACTCTAGGTTACCACCCGTATGGTGGATTTACCAGTATTCAGAGCGCCACCAATCCGGTGGATTTATATGAATATATACCGTTCTCAGATATATATCGTTCTCTACGCGTTTCTGCCCTAGTCTGGAGCGTCATCAGGAGAACTTCATATATATAGAAAGTCTCAACAATGTGGAAAATGTGTGAGATAAGGAGATAACAATGGCGTCACTCAATATATAAACATAGATAAATGCATGTAGCACCCCTGTAATAAGTGCCACTATGCTGGTGTAATTGATCTGCATGTGGCACCCCGATACTAGGTGCCACTATGCGGGTGTAATTACAGCGGATCCAAAGGAGATAACCTATAAAGAAGATACATAAAGCCAGTCAGACCATATGATCAGGTACAATATAATATCCTTTCATGTATAGGGCTCTCACTCACAGTCCGTGGTCCATCTCCCAGTACCTAAAGAAAGAATACAACAAATATCCCTGTAAGGAGTTGCTGCGCGGCACCTGCAAAAAAATAGCGGTATCGCCGCCACTCGTTACTCACAGTCCGCTGATGTAACCGCCAATTACAGGATCCCGGAAGGTGCGCAAACCCGCAATGGCGGGGAGCCAGTAAAAGTCCGACCGGCTTCTATGCGCTGCCATGCCGCGATCCTTGGCGTCTGGCGTCATATCCTGGCACCCCAGCGTGACGTCATCCGTCCCCGCCTCTCTCTGACGCCCATAGGGGGCGGGACTAAGTACCGCTCGTCACTTCTGTATTCGGGGCCAGGTATGTTAGAATGTGATTTGCGGCTAGAGGAGTAAATACATTAACTCCTCAGTGACCGGCACCAATTATGATCACATGCTAGAATACTGGACAGCCTAAAATTGGAGCTTATTAGGAGATGCTACCCAAATATATATAAATTCATTGCTACTAAGCACCTCTAAGTGGCCCTATATGGTGGAGAGGTGGGGTTTAATGTTGGAGCCATACGGAATACATCTTTGAGGGGTAGATATTATATTTAGGTTAATAAATAAATAAACATCAGTGGAGAGGACCGGGACGCTAAGGTGCCTAATTTAATAATACAGGCACTGGGTCCCTCAATCTTTGAAAACAACCCGGACAAATCCACTGATGTAATATTCTCAAAGGGATTCCCTAAAGAATGGCTCATCTCCAAACCCCCCTCTCTTTGAACAAAAAGGCAAGGGGTTGTGAGGCCCCTGTTTCAGTTCACTAAAATTCCCAGGGAATGCCCCTATTCTTAAGTGGATATCTGTGAACCTCCAAAACAGACCAGAGTATACAATTAGCCAACTGAGAAAGAATTGTGTTCCTAGCCAACTAAGCAATAATAGATAAATTTAGAAAATTGTATTATAAAGGGGGGAAGATACAGTTAGGTATTGACCTGACAAAGTGGGGATGATACAGTTGGGGAGGCTATCAGGGAATAATGGAGTGGCATTAAAACTGGGCCTAGGGAACCTGATCTTACCCTATGCTAACTGATGCCCTGATCCCTAGGCAGTGTTATCGCCCTAATAAGGGCGGACCCTGCTCTCGTACCTCCTACTTGTCCTGTCACTCCCTTACTAGTTTGGTGACACTAGCTGATAGATCTACTAAGATCTCCACTTACTGCCTACTGGTCACCATAACCAGTATCATCCCCACATGGCCTGACCTATAAAAAGGGAGCAAAACTTAATTGGTCATTGAGACCTATAGGTTCCATCGTACCCATTTCGTATATAAGTCTGCACTCCTTCTGGAGTAAAAGTTTATCAAAATCACCCCCTCTTGGAGATGGATGAATTTGTTCTAATCCAATGAACATAAGATGATCATAGCAGCCACTATGTACGGAATTCATATGGCGAGCCAGGGAGGTATCTCTATTGTTTCTGACATCTCCCAGATGTTCTAACACTCTTTTCTTAAAAGGTCGGAATGTTTTCCCTATGTATCTTTTATGGCATGGACAAATTGCCAAGTAAATTATACCACAAGTGCTACAGTTAATGAAGCTACGAATGGTATGTATTTTACCTGTCCTCTCATTGAGAATTTCTTTAGTTTTTATCATGTTAGGGCACGCCTTACAATGTCCACAGGGAAAGTTACCAATTATAGGTGTTTTATTAAGCCAAGTGCTCCCTTTAGATGGTATAGGGGGGAGATGGCTATGTGTTACTAAATCCCCTATATTCCTACCTCTCCGATATGTGATCTGGGGTTTGTCCGATACTGTGTCCCTCAGATCAGGATCCATCCGTAGAATCCTCCAATGTTTCTCAAGTATTCCTCGTATCATTGGAGAAGCATGATCAAAGGTGGCAATCACACGTGTAGGCTGTATCATCTGGTCTGTCTGTTTGGGGGTCAACAGGTTTTCCCTGGGAGTTTTAAGGGCATTTTGATAAGCTGATCTTAAGATGTAGTCCGGATACCCTCTATTTCTGAATCTCTGTCTGAGATCCATTGCTTCCCTCAGGAAATCCTGTTTGTCAGAACAGTTCCTCCTGAGGCGGAGGTACTGCCCCCTCGGGATACCCCTTTTGAGGGGTCCCGGGTGGCAGCTTTCCCACCTCAGGAGGCTGTTCGTGGACGTCACTTTTCTATGTATGGTGGTCCGCAGTTTACCCTTAGGAGTTTTTTGGATTGAGATGTCCAAGAATGGGATATGTGAGTCATGGTATTCATATGTAAATGCAAGTCCTAGACTATTATGGTTCAGTAATCTCAGGAATTCTTTAAACTCATCAGTGCTGCCCTGCCACAATATAAAAATATCATCTATAAAACGCGCCCAAACTAGGGCACGTTCACTAAAATATTCCCTTTCTTCGACAAAGACTTGGGTGGCCTCCCACCAGCCCAGAGTGAGATTAGCATAACTGGGGGCACTAGGGCTCCCCATTGCGGTCCCTCTGAGCTGGTGGAAGTAAGTCCTGTCGAAGAGAAAATAATTATGTGTGAGTGTGAACCTCAATATTTCCAGCACAAATTCATTGTGTAATCTCATCTGTATGCCCCGTTGGGATAAGTAATGCGAGACTGCTGCTAGTCCAATATCATGCGGGATAGATGAATATAACGACTCCACGTCAATGCTAGCCAGCAACACATCCTGTTCCACCTCTATTCCTTCCATTTTATTAAGGAGATCCATCGTGTCTCTCGTGTATGAAGGGAGGGCTAATACGAATTCTCTAAAAATTTGATCAATATATATCCCGAGATTCTGTCCCAGACCTCCTATGCCCGCCACTATGGGTCTCCCTTTTAGAGGGTTAGTCCCTTTGTGGACCTTTGGGAGGGCATAGAAGGTGGGGACAGTAACGGATTTGGGCAGCAAAAATTGAAATTCCGAGTCACTGATGAGTTTTCGTTCCTTAGCTATAGATAGTATTTTAGTAAGTTCTTTTTTATATTTGGAAGTAGGGTCTCCCGATAATGTTTCATAAGTAAGGCTATCTTTTAATAGTCTATTGCACATATCTATGTATTGTGTACGATCCATGACTATAATGTTACCCCCCTTATCTGCGGCTTTGATGACCAATTTATCATTCTTCTGTAGTTGTTTGATAGCCAACTTCTCTTGATATGAGAAGTTGGTCCGATCCTGAGGTATGGAGGGAAGATTCAGGTCCTCTATATCTCTGATCACCAAATCCAGAAACACATCTATACAGGATGTTTCGCCTGTAGGAGGGAATACTTTACTTTTTAACTTACAGGTAGTAAATGGTCCTTCACCTCTTGATCTATGGTTGTCATCTAATAATGATGCTAGATCTCTTGTGGCTGGTAGATCATTTATACCGATACCTAACTCCAAACATTCCTTTCTGTCTCGTGTTTTAAAGAATTTTTGCCATTTTAGTCTACGCCCAAACAGATGGAGGTCCTTAATCAAATTGAATTGGTCAAATGTGACCGTGGGTACAAATGAGAGACCCTGTGCAAGGACCCCGATTTGTTCCTGGGATAGTTGTTGTTTGGATAGATTCACCACTTGTAATGAGGATCTATCAACTCCTGTATTTAGACTCTGGGTTCTCTGGTTCGGGTGGGGTAAGGATCTCGACTCTGGTCCTTGTATTCCCCCCCTAAAAAATGCCCAGCAGAGGATGAAGGCAAAGAGCCCGTATCCGACCATTCCTGATTGTGGTTAGATTTCTTTTTATAGTTCCCACGTCCACGGGAGTTACCCCGCGTACCTCGCGTGCGGTAGGGTGCTCCTCCTCGTTTACCGCGTGCTGGAGCTCTGTCTCCTTCAACAGGCTCGGTATCCGAGGAGGAAATCTCAGTCTCAGTCTCCCGAGGTGTGGGTACTCTGGACAATACGGTGTAAGCTCTATTATCTCTGAATTCCTGTAAGTCCCTGATGAATTGTAAGTGTTTCCTTTCTTTTAATTGATACT